>NW_022610822.1:0-82845 GCF_000309985.2 Brassica rapa
GGAAAGCCCCAGAAACCATAAGGGGCGGTGAATAGGGGGGCGCAATTTTTCGGGCTCATTCAGCCCGTTTTGACCCTCAAACGGGCTGCGGAAAATTATGGCACGTAAAAAGATCGAAAGCGGATTCTCAAAGGTGTTTTTTTGATGCTTTCTTAACGCCGTTAACCTCGATGCACTTTTTCGCTCGAAACAAAACGGCAAGAAAATCATGCGCGCCCCACGGCCTTACACTTGGATTGGCCGCGAAAAGGATATATAGAAACGAGAGTGATGTACTGTCGGGTGCGATCATACCAGCACTAATGCACCGGATCCCATCAGAACTCCGCAGTTAAGCGTGCTTGGGCGAGAGTAGTACTAGGATGGGTGACCTCCCGGGAAGTCCTCGTGTTGCACCCCTTTTTATTTTTTAATTTTTTTTTAGCCTAAAACGAGTCTAAACTGAAAACCCCATAACTTTTGAACCGTGAGGAACTACGTCGCCCATAGCACCATTTCGGAAAGCCCCAGAAACCATAATGGGCGGTGAATAGGGGCGCAATTTTTCGGGCTCAAATTCAGCCGTTTTGACCCTCAAACGGGCTGCGGAAATTTATGGCACGTAAAAAAGATCGAAAAGCGGATTCTCAAGGTGTTTTGATGCTTTCTTAACGCCGTTAACCTCGATGCACTTTTTTCGCTCGAAACAAAACGGCAAAAAATCATGGCGCGCCCACGGCCTTACACTTGGATTGGCGCGAAAAGATATATAGAAACGAGAGTGATGTACTGTCGGGTGCGATCATACCAGCACTAATGCACCGGATCCCATCAGAACTCCGCAGTTAAGCGTGCTTGGGCGAGAGTAGTATAGTACTAGATGGTGACCTCCCGGGAAGTCCTCGTGTTGCACCCCTTTTTATTTTTAAATTTTTTTTTTAGCCTAAAAACGAGTCTAAACTTGAAAACCCCATAACTTTTGAACCGTGAGAACTACGTCGCCCATAGCACCATTTCGGAAGCCCCAGAAACCATAATGGGCGGTGAATAGGGGGCGCAAATTTTTCGGGCTCAAATTCAGCCGTTTTGACCCTCAAACGGGCTGCGGAAAGTTATGGCACGTAAAAAAGATCGAAAGCGGATTCTCAAGGTGTTTTTTTGATGCTTCTTTCTTACGCCGTTAACCTCGATGCACTTTTCGCTCGAAACAAAACGGCAAGAAAATCATGCGCGCCCCACGGCCTTACACTTGGATTGGCCGCGAAAAGGATATATAGAAACGAGAGTGATGTACTGTCGGGTGCGATCATACCAGCACTAATGCACCGGATCCCATCAGAACTCCGCAGTTAAGCGTGCTTGGGCGAGAGTAGTACTAGGATGGGTGACCTCCCGGGAAGTCCTCGTGTTGCACCCATTTTTATTTTTTAATTTTTTTTAAGCCTAAAACGAGTCTAAACTTGAAAAACCCATAACTTTTGAACCGTGAGGAACTACGTCGTCGCCCATAGCACCATTTCGGAAAGCCCCAGAAACCATAATGGGGGTGAATAGGGGGCGCAATTTTTTCGGGCTCAAATTCAGCCGTTTTTGACCCCTCAAACGGGCTGCGGAAAGTTATGGCACGTAAAAAGATCGAAAGCGGATTCTCAAGGTGTTTTTTGATGCTTTCTTAACGCCGTTAACCTCGATGCACTTTTTCGCTCGAAACAAAACGGCAAGAAAATCATTGCGCGCCCCACGGCCTTACACTTGGATTGGCCGCGAAAAGGATATATAGAAACGAGAGTGATGTACTGTCGGGTGCGATCATACCAGCACTAATGCACCGGATCCCATCAGAACTCCGCAGTTAAGCGTGCTTGGGCGAGAGTAGTACTAGGATGGGTGACCTCCCGGGAAGTCCTCGTGTTGCACCCCTTTTTATTTTTTAATTTTTTTTAGCCTAAAACGAGTCTAAACTTGAAAACCCCATAACTTTTGAACCGTGAGGAACTACGTCGCCCATAGCACCATTTCGGAAAGCCCCAGAAACCATAATGGGCGGTGAATAGGGGGCGCAATTTTTCGGGCTCAAATTCAGCCGTTTTGACCCTCAAACGGGCTGCGGAAAGTTATGGCACGTAAAAAAGATCGAAAGCGGATTCTCAAGGTGTTTTTGATGCTTTCTTAACGCCGTTAACCTCGATGCACTTTTTCGCTCGAAACAAAACGGCAAGAAAATCATGCGCGCCCCACGGCCTTACACTTGGATTGGCCGCGAAAAGGATATATAGAAACGAGAGTGATGTACTGTCGGGTGCGATCATACCAGCACTAATGCACCGGATCCCATCAGAACTCCGCAGTTAAGCGTGCTTGGGCGAGAGTAGTACTAGGATGGGTGACCTCCCGGGAAGTCCTCGTGTTGCACCCCTTTTTATTTTTTAATTTTTTTTAGCCTAAAACGAGTCTAAACTTGAAAACCCATAACTTTTGAACCGTGAGGAACTACGTCGCCCATAGCACCATTTCGGAAAGCCCCAGAAACCATAATGGGCGGTGAATAGGGGGCGCAATTTTTCGGGCTCAAATTCAGCCGTTTTGACCCTCAAACGGGCTGCGGAAAGTTATGGCACGTAAAAAAGATCGAAAGCGGATTCTCAAGGTGTTTTTGATGCTTTCTTAACGCCGTTAACCTCGATGCACTTTTTCGCTCGAAACAAAACGGCAAGAAAATCATGCGCGCCCCACGGCCTTACACTTGGATTGGCCGCGAAAAGGATATATAGAAACGAGAGTGATGTACTGTCGGGTGCGATCATACCAGCACTAATGCACCGGATCCCATCAGAACTCCGCAGTTAAGCGTGCTTGGGCGAGAGTAGTACTAGGATGGGTGACCTCCCGGGAAGTCCTCGTGTTGCACCCCTTTTTATTTTTTAATTTTTTTTAGCCTAAAACGAGTCTAAACTTGAAAACCCCATAACTTTTGAACCGTGAGGAACTACGTCGCCCATAGCACCATTTCGGAAAGCCCCAGAAACCATAATGGGCGGTGAATAGGGGGCGCAATTTTTCGGGCTCAAATTCAGCCGTTTTGACCCTCAAACGGGCTGCGGAAAGTTATGGCACGTAAAAAAGATCGAAAGCGGATTCTCAAGGTGTTTTTGATGCTTTCTTAACGCCGTTAACCTCGATGCACTTTTTCGCTCGAAACAAAACGGCAAGAAAATCATGCGCGCCCCACGGCCTTACACTTGGATTGGCCGCGAAAAGGATATATAGAAACGAGAGTGATGTACTGTCGGGTGCGATCATACCAGCACTAATGCACCGGATCCCATCAGAACTCCGCAGTTAAGCGTGCTTGGGCGAGAGTAGTACTAGGATGGGTGACCTCCCGGGAAGTCCTCGTGTTGCACCCCTTTTTATTTTTTAATTTTTTTTAGCCTAAAACGAGTCTAAACTTGAAAACCCCATAACTTTTGAACCGTGAGGAACTACGTCGCCCATAGCACCATTTCGGAAAGCCCCAGAAACCATAATGGGCGGTGAATAGGGGGCGCAATTTTTCGGGCTCAAATTCAGCCGTTTTGACCCTCAAACGGGCTGCGGAAAGTTATGGCACGTAAAAAAGATCGAAAGCGGATTCTCAAGGTGTTTTTGATGCTTTCTTAACGCCGTTAACCTCGATGCACTTTTTCGCTCGAAACAAAACGGCAAGAAAATCATGCGCGCCCCACGGCCTTACACTTGGATTGGCCGCGAAAAGGATATATAGAAACGAGAGTGATGTACTGTCGGGTGCGATCATACCAGCACTAATGCACCGGATCCCATCAGA
The DNA here is from genome assembly GCF_000309985.2 of Brassica rapa. NCBI lineage: Eukaryota > Viridiplantae > Streptophyta > Magnoliopsida > Brassicales > Brassicaceae > Brassica > Brassica rapa. Next base: position 3,806 of record NW_022610822.1, read on the forward strand.
ACTCCGCAGTTAAGCGTGCTTGGGCGAGAGTAGTACTAGGATGGGTGACCTCCCGGAAGTCCTCGTGTTGCACCCCTTTTTATTTTTTAATTTTTTTTTAGCCTAAAACGAGTCTAAACTTGAAAACCCCATAACTTTTGAACCGTGAGGAACTACGTCGCCCATAGCACCATTTCGGAAAGCCCCAGAAACCATAATGGGCGGTGAATAGGGGGCGCAATTTTTCGGGCTCAAATTCAGCCGTTTTGACCCTCAAACGGGCTGCGGAAAGTTATGGCACGTAAAAAAGATCGAAAGCGGATTCTCAAGGTGTTTTTGATGCTTTCTTAACGCCGTTAACCTCGATGCACTTTTTCGCTCGAAACAAAACGGCAAGAAAATCATGCGCGCCCCACGGCCTTACACTTGGATTGGCCGCGAAAAGGATATATAGAAACGAGAGTGATGTACTGTCGGGTGCGATCATACCAGCACTAATGCACCGGATCCCATCAGAACTCCGCAGTTAAGCGTGCTGGGGCGAGAGTAGTACTAGGATGGGTGACCTCCCGGAAGTCCTCGTGTTGCACCCCTTTTTATTTTTTAATTTTTTTTTAGCCTAAAACGAGTCTAAACTTGAAAACCCCATAACTTTTGAACCGTGAGGAACTACGTCGCCCATAGCACCATTTCGGAAAGCCCCAGAAACCATAATGGGCGGTGAATAGGGGGCGCAATTTTTCGGGCTCAAATTCAGCCGTTTTGACCCTCAAACGGGCTGCGGAAAGTTATGGCACGTAAAAAAGATCGAAAGCGGATTCTCAAGGTGTTTTTGATGCTTTCTTAACGCCGTTAACCTCGATGCACTTTTTCGCTCGAAACAAAACGGCAAGAAAATCATGCGCGCCCCACGGCCTTACACTTGGATTGGCCGCGAAAAGGATATATAGAAACGAGAGTGATGTACTGTCGGGTGCGATCATACCAGCACTAATGCACCGGATCCCATCAGAACTCCGCAGTTAAGCGTGCTTGGGCGAGAGTAGTACTAGGATGGGTGACCTCCCGGGAAGTCCTCGTGTTGCACCCCTTTTTATTTTTTAATTTTTTTTAGCCTAAAACGAGTCTAAACTTGAAAACCCCATAACTTTTGAACCGTGAGGAACTACGTCGCCCATAGCACCATTTCGGAAAGCCCCAGAAACCATAATGGGCGGTGAATAGGGGGCGCAATTTTTCGGGCTCAAATTCAGCCGTTTTGACCCTCAAACGGGCTGCGGAAAGTTATGGCACGTAAAAAAGATCGAAAGCGGATTCTCAAGGTGTTTTTGATGCTTTCTTAACGCCGTTAACCTCGATGCACTTTTTCGCTCGAAACAAAACGGCAAGAAAATCATGCGCGCCCCACGGCCTTACACTTGGATTGGCCGCGAAAAGGATATATAGAAACGAGAGTGATGTACTGTCGGGTGCGATCATACCAGCACTAATGCACCGGATCCCATCAGAACTCCGCAGTTAAGCGTGCTTGGGCGAGAGTAGTACTAGGATGGGTGACCTCCCGGGAAGTCCTCGTGTTGCACCCCTTTTTATTTTTTAATTTTTTTTAGCCTAAAACGAGTCTAAACTTGAAAACCCCATAACTTTTGAACCGTGAGGAACTACGTCGCCCATAGCACCATTTCGGAAAGCCCCAGAAACCATAATGGGCGGTGAATAGGGGGCGCAATTTTTCGGGCTCAAATTCAGCCGTTTTGACCCTCAAACGGGCTGCGGAAAGTTATGGCACGTAAAAAAGATCGAAAGCGGATTCTCAAGGTGTTTTTGATGCTTTCTTAACGCCGTTAACCTCGATGCACTTTTTCGCTCGAAACAAAACGGCAAGAAAATCATGCGCGCCCCACGGCCTTACACTTGGATTGGCCGCGAAAAGGATATATAGAAACGAGAGTGATGTACTGTCGGGTGCGATCATACCAGCACTAATGCACCGGATCCCATCAGAACTCCGCAGTTAAGCGTGCTTGGGCGAGAGTAGTACTAGGATGGGTGACCTCCCGGGAAGTCCTCGTGTTGCACCCCTTTTTATTTTTTAATTTTTTTTTAGCCTAAAACGAGTCTAAACTTGAAAACCCCATAACTTTTGAACCGTGAGGAACTACGTCGCCCATAGCACCATTTCGGAAAGCCCCAGAAACCATAATGGGCGGTGAATAGGGGGCGCAATTTTTCGGGCTCAAATTCAGCCGTTTTGACCCTCAAACGGGCTGCGGAAAGTTATGGCACGTAAAAAAGATCGAAAGCGGATTCTCAAGGTGTTTTTGATGCTTTCTTAACGCCGTTAACCTCGATGCACTTTTTCGCTCGAAACAAAACGGCAAGAAAATCATGCGCGCCCCACGGCCTTACACTTGGATTGGCCGCGAAAAGGATATATAGAAACGAGAGTGATGTACTGTCGGGTGCGATCATACCAGCACTAATGCACCGGATCCCATCAGAACTCCGCAGTTAAGCGTGCTTGGGCGAGAGTAGTACTAGGATGGGTGACCTCCCGGGAAGTCCTCGTGTTGCACCCCTTTTTATTTTTTAATTTTTTTTTAGCCTAAAACGAGTCTAAACTTGAAAACCCCATAACTTTTGAACCGTGAGGAACTACGTCGCCCATAGCACCATTTCGGAAAGCCCCAGAAACCATAATGGGCGGTGAATAGGGGGCGCAATTTTTCGGGCTCAAATTCAGCCGTTTTGACCCTCAAACGGGCTGCGGAAAGTTATGGCACGTAAAAAAGATCGAAAGCGGATTCTCAAGGTGTTTTTGATGCTTTCTTAACGCCGTTAACCTCGATGCACTTTTTCGCTCGAAACAAAACGGCAAGAAAATCATGCGCGCCCCACGGCCTTACACTTGGATTGGCCGCGAAAAGGATATATAGAAACGAGAGTGATGTACTGTCGGGTGCGATCATACCAGCACTAATGCACCGGATCCCATCAGAACTCCGCAGTTAAGCGTGCTTGGGCGAGAGTAGTACTAGGATGGGTGACCTCCCGGGAAGTCCTCGTGTTGCACCCCTTTTTATTTTTTAATTTTTTTTTAGCCTAAAACGAGTCTAAACTTGAAAACCCCATAACTTTTGAACCGTGAGGAACTACGTCGCCCATAGCACCATTTCGGAAAGCCCCAGAAACCATAATGGGCGGTGAATAGGGGGCGCAATTTTTCGGGCTCAAATTCAGCCGTTTTGACCCTCAAACGGGCTGCGGAAAGTTATGGCACGTAAAAAAGATCGAAAGCGGATTCTCAAGGTGTTTTTGATGCTTTCTTAACGCCGTTAACCTCGATGCACTTTTTCGCTCGAAACAAAACGGCAAGAAAATCATGCGCGCCCCACGGCCTTACACTTGGATTGGCCGCGAAAAGGATATATAGAAACGAGAGTGATGTACTGTCGGGTGCGATCATACCAGCACTAATGCACCGGATCCCATCAGAACTCCGCAGTTAAGCGTGCTTGGGCGAGAGTAGTACTAGGATGGGTGACCTCCCGGGAAGTCCTCGTGTTGCACCCCTTTTTATTTTTTAATTTTTTTTAGCCTAAAACGAGTCTAAACTTGAAAACCCCATAACTTTTGAACCGTGAGGAACTACGTCGCCCATAGCACCATTTCGGAAAGCCCCAGAAACCATAATGGGCGGTGAATAGGGGGCGCAATTTTTCGGGCTCAAATTCAGCCGTTTTGACCCTCAAACGGGCTGCGGAAAGTTATGGCACGTAAAAAAGATCGAAAGCGGATTCTCAAGGTGTTTTTGATGCTTTCTTAACGCCGTTAACCTCGATGCACTTTTTCGCTCGAAACAAAACGGCAAGAAAATCATGCGCGCCCCACGGCCTTACACTTGGATTGGCCGCGAAAAGGATATATAGAAACGAGAGTGATGTACTGTCGGGTGCGATCATACCAGCACTAATGCACCGGATCCCATCAGAACTCCGCAGTTAAGCGTGCTTGGGCGAGAGTAGTACTAGGATGGGTGACCTCCCGGGAAGTCCTCGTGTTGCACCCCTTTTTATTTTTTAATTTTTTTTTAGCCTAAAACGAGTCTAAACTTGAAAACCCCATAACTTTTGAACCGTGAGGAACTACGTCGCCCATAGCACCATTTCGGAAAGCCCCAGAAACCATAATGGGCGGTGAATAGGGGGCGCAATTTTTCGGGCTCAAATTCAGCCGTTTTGACCCTCAAACGGGCTGCGGAAAGTTATGGCACGTAAAAAAGATCGAAAGCGGATTCTCAAGGTGTTTTTGATGCTTTCTTAACGCCGTTAACCTCGATGCACTTTTTCGCTCGAAACAAAACGGCAAGAAAATCATGCGCGCCCCACGGCCTTACACTTGGATTGGCCGCGAAAAGGATATATAGAAACGAGAGTGATGTACTGTCGGGTGCGATCATACCAGCACTAATGCACCGGATCCCATCAGAACTCCGCAGTTAAGCGTGCTTGGGCGAGAGTAGTACTAGGATGGGTGACCTCCCGGGAAGTCCTCGTGTTGCACCCCTTTTTATTTTTTAATTTTTTTTTAGCCTAAAACGAGTCTAAACTTGAAAACCCCATAACTTTTGAACCGTGAGGAACTACGTCGCCCATAGCACCATTTCGGAAAGCCCCAGAAACCATAATGGGCGGTGAATAGGGGGCGCAATTTTTCGGGCTCAAATTCAGCCGTTTTGACCCTCAAACGGGCTGCGGAAAGTTATGGCACGTAAAAAAGATCGAAAGCGGATTCTCAAGGTGTTTTTGATGCTTTCTTAACGCCGTTAACCTCGATGCACTTTTTCGCTCGAAACAAAACGGCAAGAAAATCATGCGCGCCCCACGGCCTTACACTTGGATTGGCCGCGAAAAGGATATATAGAAACGAGAGTGATGTACTGTCGGGTGCGATCATACCAGCACTAATGCACCGGATCCCATCAGAACTCCGCAGTTAAGCGTGCTTGGGCGAGAGTAGTACTAGGATGGGTGACCTCCCGGGAAGTCCTCGTGTTGCACCCCTTTTTATTTTTTAATTTTTTTTAGCCTAAAACGAGTCTAAACTTGAAAACCCCATAACTTTTGAACCGTGAGGAACTACGTCGCCCATAGCACCATTTCGGAAAGCCCCAGAAACCATAATGGGCGGTGAATAGGGGGCGCAATTTTTCGGGCTCAAATTCAGCCGTTTTGACCCTCAAACGGGCTGCGGAAAGTTATGGCACGTAAAAAAGATCGAAAGCGGATTCTCAAGGTGTTTTTGATGCTTTCTTAACGCCGTTAACCTCGATGCACTTTTTCGCTCGAAACAAAACGGCAAGAAAATCATGCGCGCCCCACGGCCTTACACTTGGATTGGCCGCGAAAAGGATATATAGAAACGAGAGTGATGTACTGTCGGGTGCGATCATACCAGCACTAATGCACCGGATCCCATCAGAACTCCGCAGTTAAGCGTGCTTGGGCGAGAGTAGTACTAGGATGGGTGACCTCCCGGGAAGTCCTCGTGTTGCACCCCTTTTTATTTTTTAATTTTTTTTAGCCTAAAACGAGTCTAAACTTGAAAACCCCATAACTTTTGAACCGTGAGGAACTACGTCGCCCATAGCACCATTTCGGAAAGCCCCAGAAACCATAATGGGCGGTGAATAGGGGGCGCAATTTTTCGGGCTCAAATTCAGCCGTTTTGACCCTCAAACGGGCTGCGGAAAGTTATGGCACGTAAAAAAGATCGAAAGCGGATTCTCAAGGTGTTTTTGATGCTTTCTTAACGCCGTTAACCTCGATGCACTTTTTCGCTCGAAACAAAACGGCAAGAAAATCATGCGCGCCCCACGGCCTTACACTTGGATTGGCCGCGAAAAGGATATATAGAAACGAGAGTGATGTACTGTCGGGTGCGATCATACCAGCACTAATGCACCGGATCCCATCAGAACTCCGCAGTTAAGCGTGCTTGGGCGAGAGTAGTACTAGGATGGGTGACCTCCCGGGAAGTCCTCGTGTTGCACCCCTTTTTATTTTTTAATTTTTTTTTAGCCTAAAACGAGTCTAAACTTGAAAACCCCATAACTTTTGAACCGTGAGGAACTACGTCGCCCATAGCACCATTTCGGAAAGCCCCAGAAACCATAATGGGCGGTGAATAGGGGGCGCAATTTTTCGGGCTCAAATTCAGCCGTTTTGACCCTCAAACGGGCTGCGGAAAGTTATGGCACGTAAAAAAGATCGAAAGCGGATTCTCAAGGTGTTTTTGATGCTTTCTTAACGCCGTTAACCTCGATGCACTTTTTCGCTCGAAACAAAACGGCAAGAAAATCATGCGCGCCCCACGGCCTTACACTTGGATTGGCCGCGAAAAGGATATATAGAAACGAGAGTGATGTACTGTCGGGTGCGATCATACCAGCACTAATGCACCGGATCCCATCAGAACTCCGCAGTTAAGCGTGCTTGGGCGAGAGTAGTACTAGGATGGGTGACCTCCCGGGAAGTCCTCGTGTTGCACCCCTTTTTATTTTTTAATTTTTTTTTAGCCTAAAACGAGTCTAAACTTGAAAACCCCATAACTTTTGAACCGTGAGGAACTACGTCGCCCATAGCACCATTTCGGAAAGCCCCAGAAACCATAATGGGCGGTGAATAGGGGGCGCAATTTTTCGGGCTCAAATTCAGCCGTTTTGACCCTCAAACGGGCTGCGGAAAGTTATGGCACGTAAAAAAGATCGAAAGCGGATTCTCAAGGTGTTTTTGATGCTTTCTTAACGCCGTTAACCTCGATGCACTTTTTCGCTCGAAACAAAACGGCAAGAAAATCATGCGCGCCCCACGGCCTTACACTTGGATTGGCCGCGAAAAGGATATATAGAAACGAGAGTGATGTACTGTCGGGTGCGATCATACCAGCACTAATGCACCGGATCCCATCAGAACTCCGCAGTTAAGCGTGCTTGGGCGAGAGTAGTACTAGGATGGGTGACCTCCCGGGAAGTCCTCGTGTTGCACCCCTTTTTATTTTTTAATTTTTTTTTAGCCTAAAACGAGTCTAAACTTGAAAACCCCATAACTTTTGAACCGTGAGGAACTACGTCGCCCATAGCACCATTTCGGAAAGCCCCAGAAACCATAATGGGCGGTGAATAGGGGGCGCAATTTTTCGGGCTCAAATTCAGCCGTTTTGACCCTCAAACGGGCTGCGGAAAGTTATGGCACGTAAAAAAGATCGAAAGCGGATTCTCAAGGTGTTTTTGATGCTTTCTTAACGCCGTTAACCTCGATGCACTTTTTCGCTCGAAACAAAACGGCAAGAAAATCATGCGCGCCCCACGGCCTTACACTTGGATTGGCCGCGAAAAGGATATATAGAAACGAGAGTGATGTACTGTCGGGTGCGATCATACCAGCACTAATGCACCGGATCCCATCAGAACTCCGCAGTTAAGCGTGCTTGGGCGAGAGTAGTACTAGGATGGGTGACCTCCCGGGAAGTCCTCGTGTTGCACCCCTTTTTATTTTTTAATTTTTTTTAGCCTAAAACGAGTCTAAACTTGAAAACCCCATAACTTTTGAACCGTGAGGAACTACGTCGCCCATAGCACCATTTCGGAAAGCCCCAGAAACCATAATGGGCGGTGAATAGGGGGCGCAATTTTTCGGGCTCAAATTCAGCCGTTTTGACCCTCAAACGGGCTGCGGAAAGTTATGGCACGTAAAAAAGATCGAAAGCGGATTCTCAAGGTGTTTTTGATGCTTTCTTAACGCCGTTAACCTCGATGCACTTTTTCGCTCGAAACAAAACGGCAAGAAAATCATGCGCGCCCCACGGCCTTACACTTGGATTGGCCGCGAAAAGGATATATAGAAACGAGAGTGATGTACTGTCGGGTGCGATCATACCAGCACTAATGCACCGGATCCCATCAGAACTCCGCAGTTAAGCGTGCTTGGGCGAGAGTAGTACTAGGATGGGTGACCTCCCGGGAAGTCCTCGTGTTGCACCCCTTTTTATTTTTTAATTTTTTTTTAGCCTAAAACGAGTCTAAACTTGAAAACCCCATAACTTTTGAACCGTGAGGAACTACGTCGCCCATAGCACCATTTCGGAAAGCCCCAGAAACCATAATGGGCGGTGAATAGGGGGCGCAATTTTTCGGGCTCAAATTCAGCCGTTTTGACCCTCAAACGGGCTGCGGAAAGTTATGGCACGTAAAAAAGATCGAAAGCGGATTCTCAAGGTGTTTTTGATGCTTTCTTAACGCCGTTAACCTCGATGCACTTTTTCGCTCGAAACAAAACGGCAAGAAAATCATGCGCGCCCCACGGCCTTACACTTGGATTGGCCGCGAAAAGGATATATAGAAACGAGAGTGATGTACTGTCGGGTGCGATCATACCAGCACTAATGCACCGGATCCCATCAGAACTCCGCAGTTAAGCGTGCTTGGGCGAGAGTAGTACTAGGATGGGTGACCTCCCGGGAAGTCCTCGTGTTGCACCCCTTTTTATTTTTTAATTTTTTTTTAGCCTAAAACGAGTCTAAACTTGAAAACCCCATAACTTTTGAACCGTGAGGAACTACGTCGCCCATAGCACCATTTCGGAAAGCCCCAGAAACCATAATGGGCGGTGAATAGGGGGCGCAATTTTTCGGGCTCAAATTCAGCCGTTTTGACCCTCAAACGGGCTGCGGAAAGTTATGGCACGTAAAAAAGATCGAAAGCGGATTCTCAAGGTGTTTTTGATGCTTTCTTAACGCCGTTAACCTCGATGCACTTTTTCGCTCGAAACAAAACGGCAAGAAAATCATGCGCGCCCCACGGCCTTACACTTGGATTGGCCGCGAAAAGGATATATAGAAACGAGAGTGATGTACTGTCGGGTGCGATCATACCAGCACTAATGCACCGGATCCCATCAGAACTCCGCAGTTAAGCGTGCTTGGGCGAGAGTAGTACTAGGATGGGTGACCTCCCGGGAAGTCCTCGTGTTGCACCCCTTTTTATTTTTTAATTTTTTTTAGCCTAAAACGAGTCTAAACTTGAAAACCCCATAACTTTTGAACCGTGAGGAACTACGTCGCCCATAGCACCATTTCGGAAAGCCCCAGAAACCATAATGGGCGGTGAATAGGGGGCGCAATTTTTCGGGCTCAAATTCAGCCGTTTTGACCCTCAAACGGGCTGCGGAAAGTTATGGCACGTAAAAAAGATCGAAAGCGGATTCTCAAGGTGTTTTTGATGCTTTCTTAACGCCGTTAACCTCGATGCACTTTTTCGCTCGAAACAAAACGGCAAGAAAATCATGCGCGCCCCACGGCCTTACACTTGGATTGGCCGCGAAAAGGATATATAGAAACGAGAGTGATGTACTGTCGGGTGCGATCATACCAGCACTAATGCACCGGATCCCATCAGAACTCCGCAGTTAAGCGTGCTTGGGCGAGAGTAGTACTAGGATGGGTGACCTCCCGGGAAGTCCTCGTGTTGCACCCCTTTTTATTTTTTAATTTTTTTTTAGCCTAAAACGAGTCTAAACTTGAAAACCCCATAACTTTTGAACCGTGAGGAACTACGTCGCCCATAGCACCATTTCGGAAAGCCCCAGAAACCATAATGGGCGGTGAATAGGGGGCGCAATTTTTCGGGCTCAAATTCAGCCGTTTTGACCCTCAAACGGGCTGCGGAAAGTTATGGCACGTAAAAAAGATCGAAAGCGGATTCTCAAGGTGTTTTTGATGCTTTCTTAACGCCGTTAACCTCGATGCACTTTTTCGCTCGAAACAAAACGGCAAGAAAATCATGCGCGCCCCACGGCCTTACACTTGGATTGGCCGCGAAAAGGATATATAGAAACGAGAGTGATGTACTGTCGGGTGCGATCATACCAGCACTAATGCACCGGATCCCATCAGAACTCCGCAGTTAAGCGTGCTTGGGCGAGAGTAGTACTAGGATGGGTGACCTCCCGGGAAGTCCTCGTGTTGCACCCCTTTTTATTTTTTAATTTTTTTTTAGCCTAAAACGAGTCTAAACTTGAAAACCCCATAACTTTTGAACCGTGAGGAACTACGTCGCCCATAGCACCATTTCGGAAAGCCCCAGAAACCATAATGGGCGGTGAATAGGGGGCGCAATTTTTCGGGCTCAAATTCAGCCGTTTTGACCCTCAAACGGGCTGCGGAAAGTTATGGCACGTAAAAAAGATCGAAAGCGGATTCTCAAGGTGTTTTTGATGCTTTCTTAACGCCGTTAACCTCGATGCACTTTTTCGCTCGAAACAAAACGGCAAGAAAATCATGCGCGCCCCACGGCCTTACACTTGGATTGGCCGCGAAAAGGATATATAGAAACGAGAGTGATGTACTGTCGGGTGCGATCATACCAGCACTAATGCACCGGATCCCATCAGAACTCCGCAGTTAAGCGTGCTTGGGCGAGAGTAGTACTAGGATGGGTGACCTCCCGGGAAGTCCTCGTGTTGCACCCCTTTTTATTTTTTAATTTTTTTTAGCCTAAAACGAGTCTAAACTTGAAAACCCCATAACTTTTGAACCGTGAGGAACTACGTCGCCCATAGCACCATTTCGGAAAGCCCCAGAAACCATAATGGGCGGTGAATAGGGGGCGCAATTTTTCGGGCTCAAATTCAGCCGTTTTGACCCTCAAACGGGCTGCGGAAAGTTATGGCACGTAAAAAAGATCGAAAGCGGATTCTCAAGGTGTTTTTGATGCTTTCTTAACGCCGTTAACCTCGATGCACTTTTTCGCTCGAAACAAAACGGCAAGAAAATCATGCGCGCCCCACGGCCTTACACTTGGATTGGCCGCGAAAAGGATATATAGAAACGAGAGTGATGTACTGTCGGGTGCGATCATACCAGCACTAATGCACCGGATCCCATCAGAACTCCGCAGTTAAGCGTGCTTGGGCGAGAGTAGTACTAGGATGGGTGACCTCCCGGGAAGTCCTCGTGTTGCACCCCTTTTTATTTTTTAATTTTTTTTAGCCTAAAACGAGTCTAAACTTGAAAACCCCATAACTTTTGAACCGTGAGGAACTACGTCGCCCATAGCACCATTTCGGAAAGCCCCAGAAACCATAATGGGCGGTGAATAGGGGGCGCAATTTTTCGGGCTCAAATTCAGCCGTTTTGACCCTCAAACGGGCTGCGGAAAGTTATGGCACGTAAAAAAGATCGAAAGCGGATTCTCAAGGTGTTTTTGATGCTTTCTTAACGCCGTTAACCTCGATGCACTTTTTCGCTCGAAACAAAACGGCAAGAAAATCATGCGCGCCCCACGGCCTTACACTTGGATTGGCCGCGAAAAGGATATATAGAAACGAGAGTGATGTACTGTCGGGTGCGATCATACCAGCACTAATGCACCGGATCCCATCAGAACTCCGCAGTTAAGCGTGCTTGGGCGAGAGTAGTACTAGGATGGGTGACCTCCCGGGAAGTCCTCGTGTTGCACCCCTTTTTATTTTTTAATTTTTTTTTAGCCTAAAACGAGTCTAAACTTGAAAACCCATAACTTTTGAACCGTGAGGAACTACGTCGCCCATAGCACCATTTCGGAAAGCCCCAGAAACCATAATGGGCGGTGAATAGGGGGCGCAATTTTTCGGGCTCAAATTCAGCCGTTTTGACCCTCAAACGGGCTGCGGAAAGTTATGGCACGTAAAAAAGATCGAAAGCGGATTCTCAAGGTGTTTTTGATGCTTTCTTAACGCCGTTAACCTCGATGCACTTTTTCGCTCGAAACAAAACGGCAAGAAAATCATGCGCGCCCCACGGCCTTACACTTGGATTGGCCGCGAAAAGGATATATAGAAACGAGAGTGATGTACTGTCGGGTGCGATCATACCAGCACTAATGCACCGGATCCCATCAGAACTCCGCAGTTAAGCGTGCTTGGGCGAGAGTAGTACTAGGATGGGTGACCTCCCGGGAAGTCCTCGTGTTGCACCCCTTTTTATTTTTTAATTTTTTTTAGCCTAAAACGAGTCTAAACTTGAAAACCCCATAACTTTTGAACCGTGAGGAACTACGTCGCCCATAGCACCATTTCGGAAAGCCCCAGAAACCATAATGGGCGGTGAATAGGGGGCGCAATTTTTCGGGCTCAAATTCAGCCGTTTTGACCCTCAAACGGGCTGCGGAAAGTTATGGCACGTAAAAAAGATCGAAAGCGGATTCTCAAGGTGTTTTTGATGCTTTCTTAACGCCGTTAACCTCGATGCACTTTTTCGCTCGAAACAAAACGGCAAGAAAATCATGCGCGCCCCACGGCCTTACACTTGGATTGGCCGCGAAAAGGATATATAGAAACGAGAGTGATGTACTGTCGGGTGCGATCATACCAGCACTAATGCACCGGATCCCATCAGAACTCCGCAGTTAAGCGTGCTTGGGCGAGAGTAGTACTAGGATGGGTGACCTCCCGGGAAGTCCTCGTGTTGCACCCCTTTTTATTTTTTAATTTTTTTTTAGCCTAAAACGAGTCTAAACTTGAAAACCCCATAACTTTTGAACCGTGAGGAACTACGTCGCCCATAGCACCATTTCGGAAAGCCCCAGAAACCATAATGGGCGGTGAATAGGGGGCGCAATTTTTCGGGCTCAAATTCAGCCGTTTTGACCCTCAAACGGGCTGCGGAAAGTTATGGCACGTAAAAAAGATCGAAAGCGGATTCTCAAGGTGTTTTTGATGCTTTCTTAACGCCGTTAACCTCGATGCACTTTTTCGCTCGAAACAAAACGGCAAGAAAATCATGCGCGCCCCACGGCCTTACACTTGGATTGGCCGCGAAAAGGATATATAGAAACGAGAGTGATGTACTGTCGGGTGCGATCATACCAGCACTAATGCACCGGATCCCATCAGAACTCCGCAGTTAAGCGTGCTTGGGCGAGAGTAGTACTAGGATGGGTGACCTCCCGGGAAGTCCTCGTGTTGCACCCCTTTTTATTTTTTAATTTTTTTTTAGCCTAAAACGAGTCTAAACTTGAAAACCCCATAACTTTTGAACCGTGAGGAACTACGTCGCCCATAGCACCATTTCGGAAAGCCCCAGAAACCATAATGGGCGGTGAATAGGGGGCGCAATTTTTCGGGCTCAAATTCAGCCGTTTTGACCCTCAAACGGGCTGCGGAAAGTTATGGCACGTAAAAAAGATCGAAAGCGGATTCTCAAGGTGTTTTTGATGCTTTCTTAACGCCGTTAACCTCGATGCACTTTTTCGCTCGAAACAAAACGGCAAGAAAATCATGCGCGCCCCACGGCCTTACACTTGGATTGGCCGCGAAAAGGATATATAGAAACGAGAGTGATGTACTGTCGGGTGCGATCATACCAGCACTAATGCACCGGATCCCATCAGAACTCCGCAGTTAAGCGTGCTTGGGCGAGAGTAGTACTAGGATGGGTGACCTCCCGGGAAGTCCTCGTGTTGCACCCCTTTTTATTTTTTAATTTTTTTTAGCCTAAAACGAGTCTAAACTTGAAAACCCCATAACTTTTGAACCGTGAGGAACTACGTCGCCCATAGCACCATTTCGGAAAGCCCCAGAAACCATAATGGGCGGTGAATAGGGGGCGCAATTTTTCGGGCTCAAATTCAGCCGTTTTGACCCTCAAACGGGCTGCGGAAAGTTATGGCACGTAAAAAAGATCGAAAGCGGATTCTCAAGGTGTTTTTGATGCTTTCTTAACGCCGTTAACCTCGATGCACTTTTTCGCTCGAAACAAAACGGCAAGAAAATCATGCGCGCCCCACGGCCTTACACTTGGATTGGCCGCGAAAAGGATATATAGAAACGAGAGTGATGTACTGTCGGGTGCGATCATACCAGCACTAATGCACCGGATCCCATCAGAACTCCGCAGTTAAGCGTGCTTGGGCGAGAGTAGTACTAGGATGGGTGACCTCCCGGGAAGTCCTCGTGTTGCACCCCTTTTTATTTTTTAATTTTTTTTTAGCCTAAAACGAGTCTAAACTTGAAAACCCCATAACTTTTGAACCGTGAGGAACTACGTCGCCCATAGCACCATTTCGGAAAGCCCCAGAAACCATAATGGGCGGTGAATAGGGGGCGCAATTTTTCGGGCTCAAATTCAGCCGTTTTGACCCTCAAACGGGCTGCGGAAAGTTATGGCACGTAAAAAAGATCGAAAGCGGATTCTCAAGGTGTTTTTGATGCTTTCTTAACGCCGTTAACCTCGATGCACTTTTTCGCTCGAAACAAAACGGCAAGAAAATCATGCGCGCCCCACGGCCTTACACTTGGATTGGCCGCGAAAAGGATATATAGAAACGAGAGTGATGTACTGTCGGGTGCGATCATACCAGCACTAATGCACCGGATCCCATCAGAACTCCGCAGTTAAGCGTGCTTGGGCGAGAGTAGTACTAGGATGGGTGACCTCCCGGGAAGTCCTCGTGTTGCACCCCTTTTTATTTTTTAATTTTTTTTTAGCCTAAAACGAGTCTAAACTTGAAAACCCCATAACTTTTGAACCGTGAGGAACTACGTCGCCCATAGCACCATTTCGGAAAGCCCCAGAAACCATAATGGGCGGTGAATAGGGGGCGCAATTTTTCGGGCTCAAATTCAGCCGTTTTGACCCTCAAACGGGCTGCGGAAAGTTATGGCACGTAAAAAAGATCGAAAGCGGATTCTCAAGGTGTTTTTGATGCTTTCTTAACGCCGTTAACCTCGATGCACTTTTTCGCTCGAAACAAAACGGCAAGAAAATCATGCGCGCCCCACGGCCTTACACTTGGATTGGCCGCGAAAAGGATATATAGAAACGAGAGTGATGTACTGTCGGGTGCGATCATACCAGCACTAATGCACCGGATCCCATCAGAACTCCGCAGTTAAGCGTGCTTGGGCGAGAGTAGTACTAGGATGGGTGACCTCCCGGGAAGTCCTCGTGTTGCACCCCTTTTTATTTTTTAATTTTTTTTAGCCTAAAACGAGTCTAAACTTGAAAACCCCATAACTTTTGAACCGTGAGGAACTACGTCGCCCATAGCACCATTTCGGAAAGCCCCAGAAACCATAATGGGCGGTGAATAGGGGCGCAATTTTTCGGGCTCAAATTCAGCCGTTTTGACCCTCAAACGGGCTGCGGAAAGTTATGGCACGTAAAAAAGATCGAAAGCGGATTCTCAAGGTGTTTTTGATGCTTTCTTAACGCCGTTAACCTCGATGCACTTTTTCGCTCGAAACAAAACGGCAAGAAAATCATGCGCGCCCCACGGCCTTACACTTGGATTGGCCGCGAAAAGGATATATAGAAACGAGAGTGATGTACTGTCGGGTGCGATCATACCAGCACTAATGCACCGGATCCCATCAGAACTCCGCAGTTAAGCGTGCTTGGGCGAGAGTAGTACTAGGATGGGTGACCTCCCGGGAAGTCCTCGTGTTGCACCCCTTTTTATTTTTTAATTTTTTTTTAGCCTAAAACGAGTCTAAACTTGAAAACCCCATAACTTTTGAACCGTGAGGAACTACGTCGCCCATAGCACCATTTCGGAAAGCCCCAGAAACCATAATGGGCGGTGAATAGGGGGCGCAATTTTTCGGGCTCAAATTCAGCCGTTTTGACCCTCAAACGGGCTGCGGAAAGTTATGGCACGTAAAAAAGATCGAAAGCGGATTCTCAAGGTGTTTTTGATGCTTTCTTAACGCCGTTAACCTCGATGCACTTTTTCGCTCGAAACAAAACGGCAAGAAAATCATGCGCGCCCCACGGCCTTACACTTGGATTGGCCGCGAAAAGGATATATAGAAACGAGAGTGATGTACTGTCGGGTGCGATCATACCAGCACTAATGCACCGGATCCCATCAGAACTCCGCAGTTAAGCGTGCTTGGGCGAGAGTAGTACTAGGATGGGTGACCTCCCGGGAAGTCCTCGTGTTGCACCCCTTTTTATTTTTTAATTTTTTTTAGCCTAAAACGAGTCTAAACTTGAAAACCTCATAACTTTTGAACCGTGAGGAACTACGTCGCCCATAGCACCATTTCGGAAAGCCCCAGAAACCATAATGGGCGGTGAATAGGGGGCGCAATTTTTCGGGCTCAAATTCAGCCGTTTTGACCCTCAAACGGGCTGCGGAAAGTTATGGCACGTAAAAAAGATCGAAAGCGGATTCTCAAGGTGTTTTTGATGCTTTCTTAACGCCGTTAACCTCGATGCACTTTTTCGCTCGAAACAAAACGGCAAGAAAATCATGCGCGCCCCACGGCCTTACACTTGGATTGGCCGCGAAAAGGATATATAGAAACGAGAGTGATGTACTGTCGGGTGCGATCATACCAGCACTAATGCACCGGATCCCATCAGAACTCCGCAGTTAAGCGTGCTTGGGCGAGAGTAGTACTAGGATGGGTGACCTCCCGGGAAGTCCTCGTGTTGCACCCCTTTTTATTTTTTAATTTTTTTTTAGCCTAAAACGAGTCTAAACTTGAAAACCCATAACTTTTGAACCGTGAGGAACTACGTCGCCCATAGCACCATTTCGGAAAGCCCCAGAAACCATAATGGGCGGTGAATAGGGGGCGCAATTTTTCGGGCTCAAATTCAGCCGTTTTGACCCTCAAACGGGCTGCGGAAAGTTATGGCACGTAAAAAAGATCGAAAGCGGATTCTCAAGGTGTTTTTGATGCTTTCTTAACGCCGTTAACCTCGATGCACTTTTTCGCTCGAAACAAAACGGCAAGAAAATCATGCGCGCCCCACGGCCTTACACTTGGATTGGCCGCGAAAAGGATATATAGAAACGAGAGTGATGTACTGTCGGGTGCGATCATACCAGCACTAATGCACCGGATCCCATCAGAACTCCGCAGTTAAGCGTGCTTGGGCGAGAGTAGTACTAGGATGGGTGACCTCCCGGGAAGTCCTCGTGTTGCACCCCTTTTTATTTTTAATTTTTTTTAGCCTAAAACGAGTCTAAACTTGAAAACCATAACTTTTGAACCGTGAGGAACTACGTCGCCCATAGCACCATTTCGGAAAGCCCCAGAAACCATAATGGGCGGTGAATAGGGGGCGCAATTTTTCGGGCTCAAATTCAGCCGTTTTGACCCTCAAACGGGCTGCGGAAAGTTATGGCACGTAAAAAAGATCGAAAGCGGATTCTCAAGGTGTTTTTGATGCTTTCTTAACGCCGTTAACCTCGATGCACTTTTTCGCTCGAAACAAAACGGCAAGAAAATCATGCGCGCCCCACGGCCTTACACTTGGATTGGCCGCGAAAAGGATATATAGAAACGAGAGTGATGTACTGTCGGGTGCGATCATACCAGCACTAATGCACCGGATCCCATCAGAACTCCGCAGTTAAGCGTGCTTGGGCGAGAGTAGTACTAGGATGGGTGACCTCCCGGGAAGTCCTCGTGTTGCACCCCTTTTTATTTTTTAATTTTTTTTTAGCCTAAAACGAGTCTAAACTTGAAAACCCCATAACTTTTGAACCGTGAGGAACTACGTCGCCCATAGCACCATTTCGGAAAGCCCCAGAAACCATAATGGGCGGTGAATAGGGGGCGCAATTTTTCGGGCTCAAATTCAGCCGTTTTGACCCTCAAACGGGCTGCGGAAAGTTATGGCACGTAAAAAAGATCGAAAGCGGATTCTCAAGGTGTTTTTGATGCTTTCTTAACGCCGTTAACCTCGATGCACTTTTTCGCTCGAAACAAAACGGCAAGAAAATCATGCGCGCCCCACGGCCTTACACTTGGATTGGCCGCGAAAAGGATATATAGAAACGAGAGTGATGTACTGTCGGGTGCGATCATACCAGCACTAATGCACCGGATCCCATCAGAACTCCGCAGTTAAGCGTGCTTGGGCGAGAGTAGTACTAGGATGGGTGACCTCCCGGGAAGTCCTCGTGTTGCACCCCTTTTTATTTTTTAATTTTTTTTTTAGCCTAAAACGAGTCTAAACTTGAAAACCCCATAACTTTTGAACCGTGAGGAACTACGTCGCCCATAGCACCATTTCGGAAAGCCCCAGAAACCATAATGGGCGGTGAATAGGGGGCGCAATTTTTCGGGCTCAAATTCAGCCGTTTTGACCCTCAAACGGGCTGCGGAAAGTTATGGCACGTAAAAAAGATCGAAAGCGGATTCTCAAGGTGTTTTTGATGCTTTCTTAACGCCGTTAACCTCGATGCACTTTTTCGCTCGAAACAAAACGGCAAGAAAATCATGCGCGCCCCACGGCCTTACACTTGGATTGGCCGCGAAAAGGATATATAGAAACGAGAGTGATGTACTGTCGGGTGCGATCATACCAGCACTAATGCACCGGATCCCATCAGAACTCCGCAGTTAAGCGTGCTTGGGCGAGAGTAGTACTAGGATGGGTGACCTCCCGGGAAGTCCTCGTGTTGCACCCCTTTTTATTTTTTAATTTTTTTTAGCCTAAAACGAGTCTAAACTTGAAAACCCATAACTTTTGAACCGTGAGGAACTACGTCGCCCATAGCACCATTTCGGAAAGCCCCAGAAACCATAATGGGCGGTGAATAGGGGGCGCAATTTTTCGGGCTCAAATTCAGCCGTTTTGACCCTCAAACGGGCTGCGGAAAGTTATGGCACGTAAAAAAGATCGAAAGCGGATTCTCAAGGTGTTTTTGATGCTTTCTTAACGCCGTTAACCTCGATGCACTTTTTCGCTCGAAACAAAACGGCAAGAAAATCATGCGCGCCCCACGGCCTTACACTTGGATTGGCCGCGAAAAGGATATATAGAAACGAGAGTGATGTACTGTCGGGTGCGATCATACCAGCACTAATGCACCGGATCCCATCAGAACTCCGCAGTTAAGCGTGCTTGGGCGAGAGTAGTACTAGGATGGGTGACCTCCCGGGAAGTCCTCGTGTTGCACCCCTTTTTATTTTTTAATTTTTTTTTAGCCTAAAACGAGTCTAAACTTGAAAACCCCATAACTTTTGAACCGTGAGGAACTACGTCGCCCATAGCACCATTTCGGAAAGCCCCAGAAACCATAATGGGCGGTGAATAGGGGGCGCAATTTTTCGGGCTCAAATTCAGCCGTTTTGACCCTCAAACGGGCTGCGGAAAGTTATGGCACGTAAAAAAGATCGAAAGCGGATTCTCAAGGTGTTTTTGATGCTTTCTTAACGCCGTTAACCTCGATGCACTTTTTCGCTCGAAACAAAACGGCAAGAAAATCATGCGCGCCCCACGGCCTTACACTTGGATTGGCCGCGAAAAGGATATATAGAAACGAGAGTGATGTACTGTCGGGTGCGATCATACCAGCACTAATGCACCGGATCCCATCAGAACTCCGCAGTTAAGCGTGCTTGGGCGAGAGTAGTACTAGGATGGGTGACCTCCCGGGAAGTCCTCGTGTTGCACCCCTTTTTATTTTTTAATTTTTTTTTAGCCTAAAACGAGTCTAAACTTGAAAACCCATAACTTTTGAACCGTGAGGAACTACGTCGCCCATAGCACCATTTCGGAAAGCCCCAGAAACCATAATGGGCGGTGAATAGGGGGCGCAATTTTTCGGGCTCAAATTCAGCCGTTTTGACCCTCAAACGGGCTGCGGAAAGTTATGGCACGTAAAAAAGATCGAAAGCGGATTCTCAAGGTGTTTTTGATGCTTTCTTAACGCCGTTAACCTCGATGCACTTTTTCGCTCGAAACAAAACGGCAAGAAAATCATGCGCGCCCCACGGCCTTACACTTGGATTGGCCGCGAAAAGGATATATAGAAACGAGAGTGATGTACTGTCGGGTGCGATCATACCAGCACTAATGCACCGGATCCCATCAGAACTCCGCAGTTAAGCGTGCTTGGGCGAGAGTAGTACTAGGATGGGTGACCTCCCGGGAAGTCCTCGTGTTGCACCCCTTTTTATTTTTTAATTTTTTTTAGCCTAAAACGAGTCTAAACTTGAAAACCCCATAACTTTTGAACCGTGAGGAACTACGTCGCCCATAGCACCATTTCGGAAAGCCCCAGAAACCATAATGGGCGGTGAATAGGGGGCGCAATTTTTCGGGCTCAAATTCAGCCGTTTTGACCCTCAAACGGGCTGCGGAAAGTTATGGCACGTAAAAAAGATCGAAAGCGGATTCTCAAGGTGTTTTTGATGCTTTCTTAACGCCGTTAACCTCGATGCACTTTTTCGCTCGAAACAAAACGGCAAGAAAATCATGCGCGCCCCACGGCCTTACACTTGGATTGGCCGCGAAAAGGATATATAGAAACGAGAGTGATGTACTGACGGGTGCGATCATACCAGCACTAATGCACCGGATCCCATCAGAACTCCGCAGTTAAGCGTGCTTGGGCGAGAGTAGTACTAGGATGGGTGACCTCCCGGGAAGTCCTCGTGTTGCACCCCTTTTTATTTTTTAATTTTTTTTAGCCTAAAACGAGTCTAAACTTGAAAAACCCATAACTTTTGAACCGTGAGGAACTACGTCGCCCATAGCACCATTTCGGAAAGCCCCAGAAACCATAATGGGCGGTGAATAGGGGGCGCAATTTTTCGGGCTCAAATTCAGCCGTTTTGACCCTCAAACGGGCTGCGGAAAGTTATGGCACGTAAAAAAGATCGAAAGCGGATTCTCAAGGTGTTTTTGATGCTTTCTTAACGCCGTTAACCTCGATGCACTTTTTCGCTCGAAACAAAACGGCAAGAAAATCATGCGCGCCCCACGGCCTTACACTTGGATTGGCCGCGAAAAGGATATATAGAAACGAGAGTGATGTACTGTCGGGTGCGATCATACCAGCACTAATGCACCGGATCCCATCAGAACTCCGCAGCTAAGCGTGCTTGGGCGAGAGTAGTACTAGGATGGGTGACCTCCCGGGAAGTCCTCGTGTTGCACCCCTTTTTATTTTTTAATTTTTTTTTAGCCTAAAACGAGTCTAAACTTGAAAACCCCATAACTTTTGAACCGTGAGGAACTACGTCGCCCATAGCACCATTTCGGAAAGCCCCAGAAACCATAATGGGCGGTGAATAGGGGGCGCAATTTTTCGGGCTCAAATTCAGCCGTTTTGACCCTCAAACGGGCTGCGGAAAGTTATGGCACGTAAAAAAGACCGAAAGCGGATTTTCAAGGTGTTTTTGATGCTTTCTTAACGCCGTTAACCTCGATGCACTTTTTCGCTCGAAACAAAACGGCAAGAAAATCATGCGCGCCCCACGGCCTTACACTTGGATTGGCCGCGAAAAGGATATATAGAAACGAGAGTGGATGTACTGACGGGTGCGATCATACCAGCACTAATGCACCGGATCCCATCAGAACTCCGCAGTTAAGCGTGCTTGGGCGAGAGTAGTACTAGGATGGGTGACCTCCCGGGAAGTCCTCGTGTTGCACCCCTTTTTATTTTTTAATTTTTTTTTAGCCTAAAACGAGTCTAAACTTGAAAACCTCATAACTTTTGAACCGTGAGGAACTACGTCGCCCATAGCACCATTTCGGAGAGCCCCAGAAACCATAATGGGCGGTGAATAGGGGGCGCAATTTTTCGGGCTCAAATTCAGCCGTTTTGACCCTCAAACGGGCTGCGGAAAGTTATGGCACGTAAAAAAGATCGAAAGCGGATTCTCAAGGTGTTTTTGATGCTTTCTTAACGCCGTTAACCTCGATGCACTTTTTCCGCTCGAAACAAAACGGCAAGAAAATCATGCGCGCCCCACGGCCTTACACTTGGATTGGCCGCGAAAAGGATATATAGAAACGAGAGTGATGTACTGACGGGTGCGATCATACCAGCACTAATGCACCGGATCCCATCAGAACTCCGCAGTTAAGCGTGCTTGGGCGAGAGTAGTACTAGGATGGGTGACCTCCCGGAAGTCCTCGTGTTGCACCCCTTTTTATTTTTTAATTTTTTTTTTGCCTAAACGAGTCTAAACTTGAAAACCTCATAACTTTTGAACCGTGAGGAACTACGTCGCCCATAGCACCATTTCGGAGAGCCCCAGAAACCATAATGGGCGGTGAATAGGGGGCGCAATTTTTCGGGCTCAAATTCAGCCGTTTTGACCCTCAAACGGGCTGCGGAAAGTTATGGCACGTAAAAAAGATCGAAAGCGGATTCTCAAGGTGTTTTTGATGCTTTCTTAACGCCGTTAACCTCGATGCACTTTTTCGCTCGAAACAAAACGGCAAGAAAATCATGCGCGCCCCACGGCCTTACACTTGGATTGGCCGCGAAAAGGATATATAGAAACGAGAGTGATGTACTGACGGGTGCGATCATACCAGCACTAATGCACCGGATCCCATCAGAACTCCGCAGTTAAGCGTGCTTGGGCGAGAGTAGTACTAGGATGGGTGACCTCCCGGGAAGTCCTCGTGTTGCACCCCTTTTTTTTTTTAATTTTTTTTTAGCCTAAAACGAGTCTAAACTTGAAAACCTCATAACTTTTGAACCGTGAGGAACTACGTCGCCCATAGCACCATTTCGGAGAGCCCCAGAAACCATAATGGGCGGTGAATAGGGGGCGCAATTTTTCGGGCTCAAATTCAGCCGTTTTGACCCTCAAACGGGCTGCGGAAAGTTATGGCACGTAAAAAAGATCGAAAGCGGATTCTCAAGGTGTTTTTGATGCTTTCTTAACGCCGTTAACCTCGATGCACTTTTTCGCTCGAAACAAAACGGCAAGAAAATCATGCGCGCCCCACGGCCTTACACTTGGATTGGCCGCGAAAAGGATATATAGAAACGAGAGTGATGTACTGACGGGTGCGATCATACCAGCACTAATGCACCGGATCCCATCAGAACTCCGCAGTTAAGCGTGCTTGGGCGAGAGTAGTACTAGGATGGGTGACCTCCCGGGAAGTCCTCGTGTTGCACCCCTTTTTATTTTTTAATTTTTTTTTGCCTAAAACGAGTCTAAACTTGAAAACCTCATAACTTTTGAACCGTGAGGAACTACGTCGCCCATAGCACCATTTCGGAGAGCCCCAGAAACCATAATGGGCGGTGAATAGGGGGCGCAATTTTTCGGGCTCAAATTCAGCCGTTTTGACCCTCAAACGGGCTGCGGAAAGTTATGGCACGTAAAAAAGATCGAAAGCGGATTCTCAAGGTGTTTTTGATGCTTTCTTAACGCCGTTAACCTCGATGCACTTTTTCGCTCGAAACAAAACGGCAAGAAAATCATGCGCGCCCCCACGGCCTTACACTTGGATTGGCCGCGAAAAGGATATATAGAAACGAGAGTGATGTACTGACGGGTGCGATCATACCAGCACTAATGCACCGGATCCCATCAGAACTCCGCAGTTAAGCGTGCTTGGGCGAGAGTAGTACTAGGATGGGTGACCTCCCGGGAAGTCCTCGTGTTGCACCCCTTTTTATTTTTTAATTTTTTTTTAGCCTAAAACGAGTCTAAACTTGAAAACCTCATAACTTTTGAACCGTGAGGAACTACGTCGCCCATAGCACCATTTCGGAGAGCCCCAGAAACATAATGGGCGGTGAATAGGGGGCGCAATTTTTCGGGCTCAAATTCAGCCGTTTGACCCTCAAACGGGCTGCGGAAAGTTATGGCACGTAAAAAGATCGAAAGCGGATTCTCAAGGTGTTTTTGATGCTTTCTTAACGCCGTTAACCTCGATGCACTTTTTCGCTCGAAACAAAACGGCAAGAAAATCATGCGCGCCCCACGGCCTTACACTTGGATTGGCCGCGAAAAGGATATATAGAAACGAGAGTGATGTACTGACGGGTGCGATCATACCAGCACTAATGCACCGGATCCCATCAGAACTCCGCAGTTAAGCGTGCTTGGGCGAGAGTAGTACTAGGATGGGTGACCTCCTGGGAAGTCCTCGTGTTGCACCCCTTTTTATTTTTTAATTTTTTTTATGCCTAAAACGAGTCTAAACTTGAAAACCTCATAACTTTTGAACCGTGAGGAACTACGTCGCCCATAGCACCATTTCGGAGAGCCCCAGAAACCATAATGGGCGGTGAATAGGGGCGCAATTTTTCGGGCTCAAATTCAGCCGTTTTGACCCTCAAACGGGCTGCGGAAAGTTATGGCACGTAAAAAAGATCGAAAGCGGATTCTCAAGGTGTTTTTGATGCTTTCTTAACGCCGTTAACCTCGATGCACTTTTTCGCTCGAAACAAAACGGCAAGAAAATCATGCGCGCCCCACGGCCTTACACTTGGATTGGCCGCGAAAAGGATATATAGAAACGAGAGTGATGTACTGACGGGTGCGATCATACCAGCACTAATGCACCGGATCCCATCAGAACTCCGCAGTTAAGCGTGCTTGGGCGAGAGTAGTACTAGGATGGGTGACCTCCCGGGAAGTCCTCGTGTTGCACCCCTTTTTATTTTTTAATTTTTTTTTAGCCTAAAACGAGTCTAAACTTGAAAACCTCATAACTTTTGAACGAACCGTGAGGAACTACGTCGCCCATAGCACCATTTCGGAGAGCCCCAAAACCATAATGGGCGGTGAATAGGGGGCGCAATTTTTCGGGCTCAAATTCAGCCGTTTTGACCCTCAAACGGGCTGCGGAAAGTTATGGCACGTAAAAAAGATCGAAAGCGGATTCTCAAGGTGTTTTTGATGCTTTCTTAACGCCGTTAACCTCGATGCACTTTTTCGCTCGAAACAAAACGGCAAGAAAATCATGCGCGCCCCACGGCCTTACACTTGGATTGGCCGCGAAAAGGATATATAGAAACGAGAGTGATGTACTGACGGGTGCGATCATACCAGCACTAATGCACCGGATCCCATCAGAACTCCGCAGTTAAGCGTGCTTGGGCGAGAGTAGTACTAGGATGGGTGACCTCCCGGGAAGTCCTCGTGTTGCACCCCTTTTTATTTTTTTATTTTTTTTTTGCCTAAAACGAGTCTAAACTTGAAAACCTCATAACTTTTGAACCGTGAGGAACTACGTCGCCCATAGCACCATTTCGGAGAGCCCCAGAAACCATAATGGGCGGTGAATAGGGGGCGCAATTTTTCGGGCTCAAATTCAGCCGTTTTGACCCTCAAACGGGCTGCGGAAAGTTATGGCACGTAAAAAAGATCGAAAGCGGATTCTCAAGGTGTTTTTGATGCTTTCTTAACGCCGTTAACCTCGATGCACTTTTTCGCTCGAAACAAAACGGCAAGAAAATCATGCGCGCCCCACGGCCTTACACTTGGATTGGCCGCGAAAAGGATATATAGAAACGAGAGTGATGTACTGACGGGTGCGATCATACCAGCACTAATGCACCGGATCCCATCAGAACTCCGCAGTTAAGCGTGCTTGGGCGAGAGTAGTACTAGGATGGGTGACCTCCCGGGAAGTCCTCGTGTTGCACCCCTTTTTATTTTTTAATTTTTTTTTAGCCTAAAACGAGTCTAAACTTGAAAACCTCATAACTTTTGAACCGTGAGGAACTACGTCGCCCATAGCACCATTTCGGAGAGCCCCAGAAACCATAATGGGCGGTGAATAGGGGGCGCAATTTTTCGGGCTCAAATTCAGCCGTTTTGACCCTCAAACGGGCTGCGGAAAGTTATGGCACGTAAAAAAGATCGAAAGCGGATTCTCAAGGTGTTTTTGATGCTTTCTTAACGCCGTTAACCTCGATGCACTTTTTCGCTCGAAACAAAACGGCAAGAAAATCATGCGCGCCCCACGGCCTTACACTTGGATTGGCCGCGAAAAGGATATATAGAAACGAGAGTGATGTACTGTCGTGTGCCATCATACCAGCACTAATGCACCGGATCCCATCAGAACTCCGCAGTTAAGCGTGCTTGGGCGAGAGTAGTACTAGGATGGGTGACCTCCCGGGAAGTCCTCGTGTTGCACCCCTTTTTATTTTTTATTTTTTTTTAGCCTGAAACGAGTCTAAACTTGAAAACCTCATAACTTTTGAACCGTGAGGAACTACGTCTCCCATAGCACCATTTCGGAGAGCCCCAGAAACCATAATGGGCGGTCAATAGGGGGCGCAATTTTTCGGGCTCAAATTCAGCCGTTTTGACCCTCAAACGGGCTGCGGAAAGTTATGGCACGTAAAAAAGATCGAAAGCGGATTCTCAAGGTGTTTTTGATGCTTTCTTAACGCCGTTAACCTCGATGCACTTTTTCGCTCGAAACAAAACGGCAAGAAAATCATGCGCGCCCCACGGCCTTACACTTGGATTGGCCGCGAAAAGGATATATAGAAACGAGAGTGATGTACTGACGGGTGCGATCATACCAGCACTAATGCACCGGATCCCATCAGAACTCCGCAGTTAAGCGTGCTTGGGCGAGAGTAGTAGTACTAGGATGGGTGACCTCCCGGGAAGTCCTCGTGTTGCACCCCTTTTTATTTTTTAATTTTTTTTTAGCCTAAAACGAGTCTAAACTTGAAAACCTCATAACTTTTGAACCGTGAGGAACTACGTCGCCCATAGCACCATTTCGGAGAGCCCCAGAAACCATAATGGGCGGTGAATAGGGGGCGCAATTTTTCGGGCTCAAATTCAGCCGTTTTGACCCTCAAACGGGCTGCGGAAAGTTATGGCACGTAAAAAGATCGAAAGCGGATTCTCAAGGTGTTTTTGATGCTTTCTTAACGCCGTTAACCTCGATGCACTTTTTCGCTCGAAACAAAACGGCAAGAAAATCATGCGCGCCCCACGGCCTTACACTTGGATTGGCCGCGAAAAGGATATATAGAAACGAGAGTGATGTACTGTCGGGTGCGATCATACCAGCACTAATGCACCGGATCCCATCAGAACTCCGCAGTTAAGCGTGCTTGGGCGAGAGTAGTACTAGGATGGGTGACCTCCCGGAAAGTCCTCGTGTTGCACCCCTTTTTTATTTTTTAATTTTTTTTTAGCCTAAAACGAGTCTAAACTTGAAAACCTCATAACTTTTGAACCGTGAGGAACTACGTCGCCCATAGCACCATTTCGGAAAGCCCCAGAAACCATAATGGGCGGTGAATAGGGGGCGCAATTTTTCGGGCTCAAATTCAGTCGTTTTGACCCTCAGACGGGCTGCGGAAAGTTATGGCACGTAAAAAAGATCGAAAGCGGATTCTCAAGGTGTTTTTGATGCTTTCTTAACGCCGTTAACCTCGATGCACTTTTTCGCTCGAAACAAAACGGCAAGAAAATCATGCGCGCCCCACGGCCTTACACTTGGATTGGCCGCGAAAAGGATATATAGAAACGAGAGTGATGTACTGACGGGTGCGATCATACCAGCACTAATGCACCGGATCCCATCAGAACTCCGCAGTTAAGCGTGCTTGGGCGAGAGTAGTACTAGGATGGGTGACCTCCCGGGAAGTCCTCGTGTTGCACCCCTTTTTATTTTTAATTTTTTTTAGCCTAAAACGAGTCTAAACTTGAAAACCTCATAACTTTTGAACCGTGAGGAACTACGTCGCCCATAGCACCATTTCGGAGAGCCCCAGAAACCATAATGGGCGGTGAATAGGGGGCGCAATTTTTCGGGCGATATATAGAAACGAGAGTGATGTACTGACGGGTGCGATCATACCAGCACTAATGCACCGGATCCCATCAGAACTCCGCAGTTAAGCGTGCTTGGGCGAGAGTAGTACTAGGATGGGTGACCTCCCGGGAAGTCCTCGTGTTGCACCCCTTTTTATTTTTTAATTTTTTTTTAGCCTAAAACGAGTCTAAACTTGAAAACCTCATAACTTTTGAACCGTGAGGAACTACGTCGCCCATAGCACCATTTCGGAGAGCCCCAGAAACCATAATGGGCGGTGAATAGGGGCGCAATTTTTCGGGCTCAAATTCAGCCGTTTTGACCCTCAAACGGGCTGCGGAAAGTTATGGCACGTAAAAAAGATCGAAAGCGGATTCTCAAGGTGTTTTTGATGCTTTCTTAACGCCGTTAACCTCGATGCACTTTTTCGCTCGAAACAAAACGGCAAGAAAATCATGCGCGCCCCACGGCCTTACACTTGGATTGGCCGCGAAAAGGATATATAGAAACGAGAGTGATGTACTGACGGGTGCGATCATACCAGCACTAATGCACCGGATCCCATCAGAACTCCGCAGTTAAGCGTGCTTGGGCGAGAGTAGTACTAGGATGGGTGACCTCCCGGGAAGTCCTCGTGTTGCACCCCTTTTTATTTTTTAATTTTTTTTTAGCCTAAAACGAGTCTAAACTTGAAAACCTCATAACTTTTGAACCGTGAGGAACTACGTCGCCCATAGCACCATTTCGGAGAGCCCCAGAAACCATAATGGGCGGTGAATAGGGGGCGCAATTTTTCGGGCTCAAATTCAGCCGTTTTGACCCTCAAACGGGCTGCGGAAAGTTATGGCACGTAAAAAAGATCGAAAGCGGATTCTCAAGGTGTTTTTGATGCTTTCTTAACGCCGTTAACCTCGATGCACTTTTTCGCTCGAAACAAAACGGCAAGAAAATCATGCGCGCCCCACGGCCTTACACTTGGATTGGCCGCGAAAAGGATATATAGAAACGAGAGTGATGTACTGACGGGTGCGATCATACCAGCACTAATGCACCGGATCCCATCAGAACTCCGCAGTTAAGCGTGCTTGGGCGAGAGTAGTACTAGGATGGGTGACCTCCCGGGAAGTCCTCGTGTTGCACCCCTTTTTATTTTTTAATTTTTTTTTAGCCTAAAACGAGTCTAAACTTGAAAACCTCATAACTTTTGAACCGTGAGGAACTACGTCGCCCATAGCACCATTTCGGAGAGCCCCAGAAACCATAATGGGCGGTGAATAGGGGGCGCAATTTTTCGGGCTCAAATTCAGCCGTTTTGACCCTCAAACGGGCTGCGGAAAGTTATGGCACGTAAAAAAGATCGAAAGCGGATTCTCAAGGTGTTTTTGATGCTTTCTTAACGCCGTTAACCTCGATGCACTTTTTCGCTCGAAACAAAACGGCAAGAAAATCATGCGCGCCCCACGGCCTTACACTTGGATTGGCCGCGAAAAGGATATATAGAAACGAGAGTGATGTACTGACGGGTGCGATCATACCAGCACTAATGCACCGGATCCCATCAGAACTCCGCAGTTAAGCGTGCTTGGGCGAGAGTAGTACTAGGATGGGTGACCTCCCGGGAAGTCCTCGTGTTGCACCCCTTTTTATTTTTTAATTTTTTTTTAGCCTAAAACGAGTCTAAACTTGAAAACCTCATAACTTTTGAACCGTGAGGAACTACGTCGCCCATAGCACCATTTCGGAGAGCCCCAGAAACCATAATGGGCGGTGAATAGGGGGCGCAATTTTTCGGGCTCAAATTCAGCCGTTTTGACCCTCAAACGGGCTGCGGAAAGTTATGGCACGTAAAAAAGATCGAAAGCGGATTCTCAAGGTGTTTTTGATGCTTTCTTAACGCCGTTAACCTCGATGCACTTTTTCGCTCGAAACAAAACGGCAAGAAAATCATGCGCGCCCCACGGCCTTACACTTGGATTGGCCGCGAAAAGGATATATAGAAACGAGAGTGATGTACTGACGGGTGCGATCATACCAGCACTAATGCACCGGATCCCATCAGAACTCCGCAGTTAAGCGTGCTTGGGCGAGAGTAGTACTAGGATGGGTGACCTCCCGGGAAGTCCTCGTGTTGCACCCCTTTTTATTTTTAATTTTTTTTTAGCCTAAAACGAGTCTAAACTTGAAAACCTCATAACTTTTGAACCGTGAGGAACTACGTCGCCCATAGCACCATTTCGGAGAGCCCCAGAAACCATAATGGGCGGTGAATAGGGGGCGCAATTTTTCGGGCTCAAATTCAGCCGTTTTGACCCTCAAACGGGCTGCGGAAAGTTATGGCACGTAAAAAAGATCGAAAGCGGATTCTCAAGGTGTTTTTGATGCTTTCTTAACGCCGTTAACCTCGATGCACTTTTTCGCTCGAAACAAAACGGCAAGAAAATCATGCGCGCCCCACGGCCTTACACTTGGATTGGCCGCGAAAAGGATATATAGAAACGAGAGTGATGTACTGACGGGTGCGATCATACCAGCACTAATGCACCGGATCCCATCAGAACTCCGCAGTTAAGCGTGCTTGGGCGAGAGTAGTACTAGGATGGGTGACCTCCCGGGAAGTCCTCGTGTTGCACCCCTTTTTATTTTTTAATTTTTTTTTAGCCTAAAACGAGTCTAAACTTGAAAACCTCATAACTTTTGAACCGTGAGGAACTACGTCGCCCATAGCACCATTTCGGAGAGCCCCAGAAACCATAATGGGCGGTGAATAGGGGGCGCAATTTTTCGGGCTCAAATTCAGCCGTTTTGACCCTCAAACGGGCTGCGGAAAGTTATGGCACGTAAAAAAGATCGAAAGCGGATTCTCAAGGTGTTTTTGATGCTTTCTTAACGCCGTTAACCTCGATGCACTTTTTCGCTCGAAACAAAACGGCAAGAAAATCATGCGCGCCCCACGGCCTTACACTTGGATTGGCCGCGAAAAGGATATATAGAAACGAGAGTGATGTACTGACGGGTGCGATCATACCAGCACTAATGCACCGGATCCCATCAGAACTCCGCAGTTAAGCGTGCTTGGGCGAGAGTAGTACTAGGATGGGTGACCTCCCGGGAAGTCCTCGTGTTGCACCCCTTTTTATTTTTTAATTTTTTTTAGCCTAAAACGAGTCTAAACTTGAAAACCTCATAACTTTTGAACCGTGAGGAACTACGTCGCCCATAGCACCATTTCGGAGAGCCCCAGAAACCATAATGGGCGGTGAATAGGGGGCGCAATTTTTCGGGCTCAAATTCAGCCGTTTTGACCCTCAAACGGGCTGCGGAAAGTTATGGCACGTAAAAAAGATCGAAAGCGGATTCTCAAGGTGTTTTTGATGCTTTCTTAACGCCGTTAACCTCGATGCACTTTTTCGCTCGAAACAAAACGGCAAGAAAATCATGCGCGCCCCACGGCCTTACACTTGGATTGGCCGCGAAAAGGATATATAGAAACGAGAGTGATGTACTGACGGGTGCGATCATACCAGCACTAATGCACCGGATCCCATCAGAACTCCGCAGTTAAGGGTGCTTGGGCGAGAGTAGTACTAGGATGGGTGACCTCCCGGGAAGTCCTCGTGTTGCACCCCTTTTTATTTTTTTTATTTTTTTTTAGCCTAAAACGAGTCTAAACTTGAAAACCTCATAACTTTTGAACCGTGAGGAACTACGTCGCCCATAGCACCATTTCGGAAAGCCCCAGAAACCATAATGGGCGGTGAATAGGGGGCGCAATTTTTCGGGCTCAAATTCAGCCGTTTTGACCCTCAAACGGGCTGCGGAAAGTTATGGCACGTAAAAAAGATCGAAAGCGGATTCTCAAGGTGTTTTTGATGCTTTCTTAACGCCGTTAACCTCGATGCACTTTTTCGCTCGAAACAAAACGGCAAGAAAATCATGCGCGCCCCACGGCCTTACACTTGGATTGGCCGCGAAAAGGATATATAGAAACGAGAGTGATGTACTGACGGGTGCGATCATACCAGCACTAATGCACCGGATCCCATCAGAACTCCGCAGTTAAGCGTGCTTGGGCGAGAGTAGTACTAGGATGGGTGACCTCCCGGGAAGTCCTCGTGTTGCACCCCTTTTTATTTTTTAATTTTTTTTTAGCCTAAAACGAGTCTAAACTTGAAAACCTCATAACTTTTGAACCGTGAGGAACTACGTCGCCCATAGCACCATTTCGGAAAGCCCCAGAAACCATAATGGGCGGTGAATAGGGGGCGCAATTTTTCGGGCTCAAATTCAGCCGTTTTGACCCTCAAACGGGCTGCGGAAAGTTATGGCACGTAAAAAAGATCGAAAGCGGATTCTCAAGGTGTTTTTGATGCTTTCTTAACGCCGTTAACCTCGATGCACTTTTTCGCTCGAAACAAAACGGCAAGAAAATCATGCGCGCCCCACGGCCTTACACTTGGATTGGCCGCGAAAAGGATATATAGAAACGAGAGTGATGTACTGACGGGTGCGATCATACCAGCACTAATGCACCGGATCCCATCAGAACTCCGCAGTTAAGCGTGCTTGGGCGAGAGTAGTACTAGGATGGGTGACCTCCCGGGAAGTCCTCGTGTTGCACCCCTTTTTATTTTTTAATTTTTTTTTAGCCTAAAACGAGTCTAAACTTGAAAACCCATAACTTTTGAACCGTGAGGAACTACGTCGCCCATAGCACCATTTCGGAAGCCCCAGAAACCATAATGGGCGGTGAATAGGGGGCGCAATTTTTCGGGCTCAAATTCAGCCGTTTTGACCCTCAAACGGGCTGCGGAAAGTTATGGCACGTAAAAAAGATCGAAAGCGGATTCTCAAGGTGTTTTTGATGCTTTCTTAACGCCGTTAACCTCGATGCACTTTTTCGCTCGAAACAAAACGGCAAGAAAATCATGCGCGCCCCACGGCCTTACACTTGGATTGGCCGCGAAAAGGATATATAGAAACGAGAGTGATGTACTGACGGGTGCGATCATACCAGCACTAATGCACCGGATCCCATCAGAACTCCGCAGTTAAGCGTGCTTGGGCGAGAGTAGTACTAGGATGGGTGACCTCCCGGGAAGTCCTCGTGTTGCACCCCTTTTTATTTTTTAATTTTTTTTTAGCCTAAAACGAGTCTAAACTTGAAAACCTCATAACTTTTGAACCGTGAGGAACTACGTCGCCCATAGCACCATTTCGGAAAGCCCCAGAAACCATAATGGGCGGTGAATAGGGGGCGCAATTTTTCGGGCTCAAATTCAGCCGTTTTGACCCTCAAACGGGCTGCGGAAAGTTATGGCACGTAAAAAAGATCGAAAGCGGATTCTCAAGGTGTTTTTGATGCTTTCTTAACGCCGTTAACCTCGATGCACTTTTTCGCTCGAAACAAAACGGCAAGAAAATCATGCGCGCCCCACGGCCTTACACTTGGATTGGCCGCGAAAAGGATATATAGAAACGAGAGTGATGTACTGACGGGTGCGATCATACCAGCACTAATGCACCGGATCCCATCAGAACTCCGCAGTTAAGCGTGCTTGGGCGAGAGTAGTACTAGGATGGGTGACCTCCCGGGAAGTCCTCGTGTTGCACCCCTTTTTATTTTTTAATTTTTTTTTAGCCTAAAACGAGTCTAAACTTGAAAACCCCATAACTTTTGAACCGTGAGGAACTACGTCGCCCATAGCACCATTTCGGAAAGCCCCAGAAACCATAATGGGCGGTGAATAGGGGGCGCAATTTTTCGGGCTCAAATTCAGCCGTTTTGACCCTCAAACGGGCTGCGGAAAGTTATGGCACGTAAAAAAGATCGAAAGCGGATTCTCAAGGTGTTTTTGATGCTTTCTTAACGCCGTTAACCTCGATGCACTTTTTCGCTCGAAACAAAACGGCAAGAAAATCATGCGCGCCCCACGGCCTTACACTTGGATTGGCCGCGAAAAGGATATATAGAAACGAGAGTGATGTACTGACGGGTGCGATCATACCAGCACTAATGCACCGGATCCCATCAGAACTCCGCAGTTAAGCGTGCTTGGGCGAGAGTAGTACTAGGATGGGTGACCTCCCGGGAAGTCCTCGTGTTGCACCCCTTTTTATTTTTTAATTTTTTTTTAGCCTAAAACGAGTCTAAACTTGAAAACCTCATAACTTTTGAACCGTGAGGAACTACGTCGCCCATAGCACCATTTCGGAGAAGCCCCAGAAACCATAATGGGCGGTGAATAGGGGGCGCAATTTTTCGGGCTCAAATTCAGCCGTTTTGACCCTCAAACGGGCTGCGGAAAGTTATGGCACGTAAAAAAGATCGAAAGCGGATTCTCAAGGTGTTTTTGATGCTTTCTTAACGCCGTTAACCTCGATGCACTTTTTCGCTCGAAACAAAACGGCAAGAAAATCATGCGCGCCCCACGGCCTTACACTTGGATTGGCCGCGAAAAGGATATATAGAAACGAGAGTGATGTACTGTCGGGTGCGATCATACCAGCACTAATGCACCGGATCCCATCAGAACTCCGCAGTTAAGCGTGCTTGGGCGAGAGTAGTACTAGGATGGGTGACCTCCCGGGAAGTCCTCGTGTTGCACCCCTTTTTATTTTTTAATTTTTTTTAGCCTAAAACGAGTCTAAACTTGAAAACCTCATAACTTTTGAACCGTGAGGAACTACGTCGCCCATAGCACCATTTCGGAAAGCCCCAGAAACCATAATGGGCGGTGAATAGGGGGCGCAATTTTTCGGGCTCAAATTCAGCCGTTTTGACCCTCAAACGGGCTGCGGAAAGTTATGGCACGTAAAAAAGATCGAAAGCGGATTCTCAAGGTGTTTTTGATGCTTTCTTAACGCCGTTAACCTCGATGCACTTTTTCGCTCGAAACAAAACGGCAAGAAAATCATGCGCGCCCCACGGCCTTACACTTGGATTGGCCGCGAAAAGGATATATAGAAACGAGAGTGATGTACTGACGGGTGCGATCATACCAGCACTAATGCACCGGATCCCATCAGAACTCCGCAGTTAAGCGTGCTTGGGCGAGAGTAGTACTAGGATGGGTGACCTCCCGGGAAGTCCTCGTGTTGCACCCCTTTTTATTTTTTAATTTTTTTTTAGCCTAAAACGAGTCTAAACTTGAAAACCCATAACTTTTGAACCGTGAGGAACTACGTCGCCCATAGCACCATTTCGGAAAGCCCCAGAAACCATAATGGGCGGTGAATAGGGGGCGCAATTTTTCGGGCTCAAATTCAGCCGTTTTGACCCTCAAACGGGCTGCGGAAAGTTATGGCACGTAAAAAAGATCGAAAGCGGATTCTCAAGGTGTTTTTGATGCTTTCTTAACGCCGTTAACCTCGATGCACTTTTTCGCTCGAAACAAAACGGCAAGAAAATCATGCGCGCCCCACGGCCTTACACTTGGATTGGCCGCGAAAAGGATATATAGAAACGAGAGTGATGTACTGTCGGGTGCGATCATACCAGCACTAATGCACCGGATCCCATCAGAACTCCGCAGTTAAGCGTGCTTGGGCGAGAGTAGTACTAGGATGGGTGACCTCCCGGGAAGTCCTCGTGTTGCACCCCTTTTTATTTTTTAATTTTTTTTAGCCTAAAACGAGTCTAAACTTGAAAACCCCATAACTTTTGAACCGTGAGGAACTACGTCGCCCATAGCACCATTTCGGAAAGCCCCAGAAACCATAATGGGCGGTGAATAGGGGGCGCAATTTTTCGGGCTCAAATTCAGCCGTTTTGACCCTCAAACGGGCTGCGGAAAGTTATGGCACGTAAAAAAGATCGAAAGCGGATTCTCAAGGTGTTTTTGATGCTTTCTTAACGCCGTTAACCTCGATGCACTTTTTCGCTCGAAACAAAACGGCAAGAAAATCATGCGCGCCCCACGGCCTTACACTTGGATTGGCCGCGAAAAGGATATATAGAAACGAGAGTGATGTACTGTCGGGTGCGATCATACCAGCACTAATGCACCGGATCCCATCAGAACTCCGCAGTTAAGCGTGCTTGGGCGAGAGTAGTACTAGGATGGGTGACCTCCCGGGAAGTCCTCGTGTTGCACCCCTTTTTATTTTTTAATTTTTTTTTAGCCTAAAACGAGTCTAAACTTGAAAACCTCATAACTTTTGAACCGTGAGGAACTACGTCGCCCATAGCACCATTTCGGAAAGCCCCAGAAACCATAATGGGCGGTGAATAGGGGGCGCAATTTTTCGGGCTCAAATTCAGCCGTTTTGACCCTCAAACGGGCTGCGGAAAGTTATGGCACGTAAAAAAGATCGAAAGCGGATTCTCAAGGTGTTTTTGATGCTTTCTTAACGCCGTTAACCTCGATGCACTTTTTCGCTCGAAACAAAACGGCAAGAAAATCATGCGCGCCCCACGGCCTTACACTTGGATTGGCCGCGAAAAGGATATATAGAAACGAGAGTGATGTACTGTCGGGTGCGATCATACCAGCACTAATGCACCGGATCCCATCAGAACTCCGCAGTTAAGCGTGCTTGGGCGAGAGTAGTACTAGGATGGGTGACCTCCCGGGAAGTCCTCGTGTTGCACCCCTTTTTATTTTTTAATTTTTTTTTAGCCTAAAACGAGTCTAAACTTGAAAACCTCATAACTTTTGAACCGTGAGGAACTACGTCGCCCATAGCACCATTTCGGAAAGCCCCAGAAACCATAATGGGCGGTGAATAGGGGGCGCAATTTTTCGGGCTCAAATTCAGCCGTTTTGACCCTCAAACGGGCTGCGGAAAGTTATGGCACGTAAAAAAGATCGAAAGCGGATTCTCAAGGTGTTTTTGATGCTTTCTTAACGCCGTTAACCTCGATGCACTTTTTCGCTCGAAACAAAACGGCAAGAAAATCATGCGCGCCCCACGGCCTTACACTTGGATTGGCCGCGAAAAGGATATATAGAAACGAGAGTGATGTACTGACGGGTGCGATCATACCAGCACTAATGCACCGGATCCCATCAGAACTCCGCAGTTAAGCGTGCTTGGGCGAGAGTAGTACTAGGATGGGTGACCTCCCGGGAAGTCCTCGTGTTGCACCCCTTTTTATTTTTTAATTTTTTTTTAGCCTAAAACGAGTCTAAACTTGAAAACCTCATAACTTTTGAACCGTGAGGAACTACGTCGCCCATAGCACCATTTCGGAAAGCCCCAGAAACCATAATGGGCGGTGAATAGGGGGCGCAATTTTTCGGGCTCAAATTCAGCCGTTTTGACCCTCAAACGGGCTGCGGAAAGTTATGGCACGTAAAAAAGATCGAAAGCGGATTCTCAAGGTGTTTTTGATGCTTTCTTAACGCCGTTAACCTCGATGCACTTTTTCGCTCGAAACAAAACGGCAAGAAAATCATGCGCGCCCCACGGCCTTACACTTGGATTGGCCGCGAAAAGGATATATAGAAACGAGAGTGATGTACTGACGGGTGCGATCATACCAGCACTAATGCACCGGATCCCATCAGAACTCCGCAGTTAAGCGTGCTTGGGCGAGAGTAGTACTAGGATGGGTGACCTCCCGGGAAGTCCTCGTGTTGCACCCCTTTTTATTTTTTAATTTTTTTTTAGCCTAAAACGAGTCTAAACTTGAAAACCTCATAACTTTTGAACCGTGAGGAACTACGTCGCCCATAGCACCATTTCGGAAAGCCCCAGAAACCATAATGGGCGGTGAATAGGGGGCGCAATTTTTCGGGCTCAAATTCAGCCGTTTTGACCCTCAAACGGGCTGCGGAAAGTTATGGCACGTAAAAAAGATCGAAAGCGGATTCTCAAGGTGTTTTTGATGCTTTCTTAACGCCGTTAACCTCGATGCACTTTTTCGCTCGAAACAAAACGGCAAGAAAATCATGCGCGCCCCACGGCCTTACACTTGGATTGGCCGCGAAAAGGATATATAGAAACGAGAGTGATGTACTGACGGGTGCGATCATACCAGCACTAATGCACCGGATCCCATCAGAACTCCGCAGTTAAGCGTGCTTGGGCGAGAGTAGTACTAGGATGGGTGACCTCCCGGGAAGTCCTCGTGTTGCACCCCTTTTTATTTTTTAATTTTTTTTTAGCCTAAAACGAGTCTAAACTTGAAAACCTCATAACTTTTGAACCGTGAGGAACTACGTCGCCCATAGCACCATTTCGGAAGCCCCAGAAACCATAATGGGCGGTGAATAGGGGGCGCAATTTTTCGGGCTCAAATTCAGCCGTTTTGACCCTCAAACGGGCTGCGGAAAGTTATGGCACGTAAAAAAGATCGAAAGCGGATTCTCAAGGTGTTTTTGATGCTTTCTTAACGCCGTTAACCTCGATGCACTTTTTCGCTCGAAACAAAACGGCAAGAAAATCATGCGCGCCCCACGGCCTTACACTTGGATTGGCCGCGAAAAGGATATATAGAAACGAGAGTGATGTACTGACGGGTGCGATCATACCAGCACTAATGCACCGGATCCCATCAGAACTCCGCAGTTAAGCGTGCTTGGGCGAGAGTAGTACTAGGATGGGTGACCTCCCGGGAAGTCCTCGTGTTGCACCCCTTTTTATTTTTTAATTTTTTTTTAGCCTAAAACGAGTCTAAACTTGAAAACCTCATAACTTTTGAACCGTGAGGAACTACGTCGCCCATAGCACCATTTCGGAAAGCCCCAGAAACCATAATGGGCGGTGAATAGGGGGCGCAATTTTTCGGGCTCAAATTCAGCCGTTTTGACCCTCAAACGGGCTGCGGAAAGTTATGGCACGTAAAAAAGATCGAAAGCGGATTCTCAAGGTGTTTTTGATGCTTTCTTAACGCCGTTAACCTCGATGCACTTTTTCGCTCGAAACAAAACGGCAAGAAAATCATGCGCGCCCCACGGCCTTACACTTGGATTGGCCGCGAAAAGGATATATAGAAACGAGAGTGATGTACTGACGGGTGCGATCATACCAGCACTAATGCACCGGATCCCATCAGAACTCCGCAGTTAAGCGTGCTTGGGCGAGAGTAGTACTAGGATGGGTGACCTCCCGGGAAGTCCTCGTGTTGCACCCCTTTTTATTTTTTAATTTTTTTTTAGCCTAAAACGAGTCTAAACTTGAAAACCTCATAACTTTTGAACCGTGAGGAACTACGTCGCCCATAGCACCATTTCGGAGCCCCAGAAACCATAATGGGCGGTGAATAGGGGGCGCAATTTTTCGGGCTCAAATTCAGCCGTTTTGACCCTCAAACGGGCTGCGGAAAGTTATGGCACGTAAAAAAGATCGAAAGCGGATTCTCAAGGTGTTTTTGATGCTTTCTTAACGCCGTTAACCTCGATGCACTTTTTCGCTCGAAACAAAACGGCAAGAAAATCATGCGCGCCCCACGGCCTTACACTTGGATTGGCCGCGAAAAGGATATATAGAAACGAGAGTGATGTACTGACGGGTGCGATCATACCAGCACTAATGCACCGGATCCCATCAGAACTCCGCAGTTAAGCGTGCTTGGGCGAGAGTAGTACTAGGATGGGTGACCTCCCGGGAAGTCCTCGTGTTGCACCCCTTTTTATTTTTTAATTTTTTTTTAGCCTAAAACGAGTCTAAACTTGAAAACCTCATAACTTTTGAACCGTGAGGAACTACGTCGCCCATAGCACCATTTCGGAAAGCCCCAGAAACCATAATGGGCGGTGAATAGGGGGCGCAATTTTTCGGGCTCAAATTCAGCCGTTTTGACCCTCAAACGGGCTGCGGAAAGTTATGGCACGTAAAAAAGATCGAAAGCGGATTCTCAAGGTGTTTTTGATGCTTTCTTAACGCCGTTAACCTCGATGCACTTTTTCGCTCGAAACAAAACGGCAAGAAAATCATGCGCGCCCCACGGCCTTACACTTGGATTGGCCGCGAAAAGGATATATAGAAACGAGAGTGATGTACTGACGGGTGCGATCATACCAGCACTAATGCACCGGATCCCATCAGAACTCCGCAGTTAAGCGTGCTTGGGCGAGAGTAGTACTAGGATGGGTGACCTCCCGGGAAGTCCTCGTGTTGCACCCCTTTTTATTTTTTAATTTTTTTTTAGCCTAAAACGAGTCTAAACTTGAAAACCTCATAACTTTTGAACCGTGAGGAACTACGTCGCCCATAGCACCATTTCGGAAAGCCCCAGAAACCATAATGGGCGGTGAATAGGGGGCGCAATTTTTCGGGCTCAAATTCAGCCGTTTTGACCCTCAAACGGGCTGCGGAAAGTTATGGCACGTAAAAAAGATCGAAAGCGGATTCTCAAGGTGTTTTTGATGCTTTCTTAACGCCGTTAACCTCGATGCACTTTTTCGCTCGAAACAAAACGGCAAGAAAATCATGCGCGCCCCACGGCCTTACACTTGGATTGGCCGCGAAAAGGATATATAGAAACGAGAGTGATGTACTGACGGGTGCGATCATACCAGCACTAATGCACCGGATCCCATCAGAACTCCGCAGTTAAGCGTGCTTGGGCGAGAGTAGTACTAGGATGGGTGACCTCCCGGGAAGTCCTCGTGTTGCACCCCTTTTTATTTTTTAATTTTTTTTAGCCTAAAACGAGTCTAAACTTGAAAACCTCATAACTTTTGAACCGTGAGGAACTACGTCGCCCATAGCACCATTTCGGAAAGCCCCAGAAACCATAATGGGCGGTGAATAGGGGGCGCAATTTTTCGGGCTCAAATTCAGCCGTTTTGACCCTCAAACGGGCTGCGGAAAGTTATGGCACGTAAAAAAGATCGAAAGCGGATTCTCAAGGTGTTTTTGATGCTTTCTTAACGCCGTTAACCTCGATGCACTTTTTCGCTCGAAACAAAACGGCAAGAAAATCATGCGCGCCCCACGGCCTTACACTTGGATTGGCCGCGAAAAGGATATATAGAAACGAGAGTGATGTACTGACGGGTGCGATCATACCAGCACTAATGCACCGGATCCCATCAGAACTCCGCAGTTAAGCGTGCTTGGGCGAGAGTAGTACTAGGATGGGTGACCTCCCGGGAAGTCCTCGTGTTGCACCCCTTTTTATTTTTTAATTTTTTTTTAGCCTAAAACGAGTCTAAACTTGAAAACCTCATAACTTTTGAACCGTGAGGAACTACGTCGCCCATAGCACCATTTCGGAAAGCCCCAGAAACCATAATGGGCGGTGAATAGGGGGCGCAATTTTTCGGGCTCAAATTCAGCCGTTTTGACCCTCAAACGGGCTGCGGAAAGTTATGGCACGTAAAAAAGATCGAAAGCGGATTCTCAAGGTGTTTTTGATGCTTTCTTAACGCCGTTAACCTCGATGCACTTTTTCGCTCGAAACAAAACGGCAAGAAAATCATGCGCGCCCCACGGCCTTACACTTGGATTGGCCGCGAAAAGGATATATAGAAACGAGAGTGATGTACTGACGGGTGCGATCATACCAGCACTAATGCACCGGATCCCATCAGAACTCCGCAGTTAAGCGTGCTTGGGCGAGAGTAGTACTAGGATGGGTGACCTCCCGGGAAGTCCTCGTGTTGCACCCCTTTTTATTTTTTAATTTTTTTTTAGCCTAAAACGAGTCTAAACTTGAAAACCTCATAACTTTTGAACCGTGAGGAACTACGTCGCCCATAGCACCATTTCGGAAAGCCCCAGAAACCATAATGGGCGGTGAATAGGGGGCGCAATTTTTCGGGCTCAAATTCAGCCGTTTTGACCCTCAAACGGGCTGCGGAAAGTTATGGCACGTAA
This sequence comes from Brassica rapa, assembly GCF_000309985.2. Lineage (NCBI taxonomy): Eukaryota > Viridiplantae > Streptophyta > Magnoliopsida > Brassicales > Brassicaceae > Brassica > Brassica rapa. The sequence goes on from NW_022610822.1 coordinate 45,110, forward strand.
AAAAGATCGAAAGCGGATTCTCAAGGTGTTTTTGATGCTTTCTTAACGCCGTTAACCTCGATGCACTTTTTCGCTCGAAACAAAACGGCAAGAAAATCATGCGCGCCCCACGGCCTTACACTTGGATTGGCCGCGAAAAGGATATATAGAAACGAGAGTGATGTACTGACGGGTGCGATCATACCAGCACTAATGCACCGGATCCCATCAGAACTCCGCAGTTAAGCGTGCTTGGGCGAGAGTAGTACTAGGATGGGTGACCTCCCGGGAAGTCCTCGTGTTGCACCCCTTTTTATTTTTTAATTTTTTTTTAGCCTAAAACGAGTCTAAACTTGAAAACCTCATAACTTTTGAACCGTGAGGAACTACGTCGCCCATAGCACCATTTCGGAAAGCCCCAGAAACCATAATGGGCGGTGAATAGGGGGCGCAATTTTTCGGGCTCAAATTCAGCCGTTTTGACCCTCAAACGGGCTGCGGAAAGTTATGGCACGTAAAAAAGATCGAAAGCGGATTCTCAAGGTGTTTTTGATGCTTTCTTAACGCCGTTAACCTCGATGCACTTTTTCGCTCGAAACAAAACGGCAAGAAAATCATGCGCGCCCCACGGCCTTACACTTGGATTGGCCGCGAAAAGGATATATAGAAACGAGAGTGATGTACTGACGGGTGCGATCATACCAGCACTAATGCACCGGATCCCATCAGAACTCCGCAGTTAAGCGTGCTTGGGCGAGAGTAGTACTAGGATGGGTGACCTCCCGGGAAGTCCTCGTGTTGCACCCCTTTTTATTTTTTAATTTTTTTTTAGCCTAAAACGAGTCTAAACTTGAAAACCTCATAACTTTTGAACCGTGAGGAACTACGTCGCCCATAGCACCATTTCGGAAAGCCCCAGAAACCATAATGGGCGGTGAATAGGGGGCGCAATTTTTCGGGCTCAAATTCAGCCGTTTTGACCCTCAAACGGGCTGCGGAAAGTTATGGCACGTAAAAAAGATCGAAAGCGGATTCTCAAGGTGTTTTTGATGCTTTCTTAACGCCGTTAACCTCGATGCACTTTTTCGCTCGAAACAAAACGGCAAGAAAATCATGCGCGCCCCACGGCCTTACACTTGGATTGGCCGCGAAAAGGATATATAGAAACGAGAGTGATGTACTGACGGGTGCGATCATACCAGCACTAATGCACCGGATCCCATCAGAACTCCGCAGTTAAGCGTGCTTGGGCGAGAGTAGTACTAGGATGGGTGACCTCCCGGGAAGTCCTCGTGTTGCACCCCTTTTTATTTTTTAATTTTTTTTTAGCCTAAAACGAGTCTAAACTTGAAAACCTCATAACTTTTGAACCGTGAGGAACTACGTCGCCCATAGCACCATTTCGGAAAGCCCCAGAAACCATAATGGGCGGTGAATAGGGGGCGCAATTTTTCGGGCTCAAATTCAGCCGTTTTGACCCTCAAACGGGCTGCGGAAAGTTATGGCACGTAAAAAAGATCGAAAGCGGATTCTCAAGGTGTTTTTGATGCTTTCTTAACGCCGTTAACCTCGATGCACTTTTTCGCTCGAAACAAAACGGCAAGAAAATCATGCGCGCCCCACGGCCTTACACTTGGATTGGCCGCGAAAAGGATATATAGAAACGAGAGTGATGTACTGACGGGTGCGATCATACCAGCACTAATGCACCGGATCCCATCAGAACTCCGCAGTTAAGCGTGCTTGGGCGAGAGTAGTACTAGGATGGGTGACCTCCCGGGAAGTCCTCGTGTTGCACCCCTTTTTATTTTTTAATTTTTTTTTAGCCTAAAACGAGTCTAAACTTGAAAACCTCATAACTTTTGAACCGTGAGGAACTACGTCGCCCATAGCACCATTTCGGAAAGCCCCAGAAACCATAATGGGCGGTGAATAGGGGGCGCAATTTTTCGGGCTCAAATTCAGCCGTTTTGACCCTCAAACGGGCTGCGGAAAGTTATGGCACGTAAAAAAGATCGAAAGCGGATTCTCAAGGTGTTTTTGATGCTTTCTTAACGCCGTTAACCTCGATGCACTTTTTCGCTCGAAACAAAACGGCAAGAAAATCATGCGCGCCCCACGGCCTTACACTTGGATTGGCCGCGAAAAGGATATATAGAAACGAGAGTGATGTACTGACGGGTGCGATCATACCAGCACTAATGCACCGGATCCCATCAGAACTCCGCAGTTAAGCGTGCTTGGGCGAGAGTAGTACTAGGATGGGTGACCTCCCGGGAAGTCCTCGTGTTGCACCCCTTTTTATTTTTTAATTTTTTTTTAGCCTAAAACGAGTCTAAACTTGAAAACCTCATAACTTTTGAACCGTGAGGAACTACGTCGCCCATAGCACCATTTCGGAAAGCCCCAGAAACCATAATGGGCGGTGAATAGGGGGCGCAATTTTTCGGGCTCAAATTCAGCCGTTTTGACCCTCAAACGGGCTGCGGAAAGTTATGGCACGTAAAAAAGATCGAAAGCGGATTCTCAAGGTGTTTTTGATGCTTTCTTAACGCCGTTAACCTCGATGCACTTTTTCGCTCGAAACAAAACGGCAAGAAAATCATGCGCGCCCCACGGCCTTACACTTGGATTGGCCGCGAAAAGGATATATAGAAACGAGAGTGATGTACTGACGGGTGCGATCATACCAGCACTAATGCACCGGATCCCATCAGAACTCCGCAGTTAAGCGTGCTTGGGCGAGAGTAGTACTAGGATGGGTGACCTCCCGGGAAGTCCTCGTGTTGCACCCCTTTTTATTTTTTAATTTTTTTTTAGCCTAAAACGAGTCTAAACTTGAAAACCTCATAACTTTTGAACCGTGAGGAACTACGTCGCCCATAGCACCATTTCGGAAAGCCCCAGAAACCATAATGGGCGGTGAATAGGGGGCGCAATTTTTCGGGCTCAAATTCAGCCGTTTTGACCCTCAAACGGGCTGCGGAAAGTTATGGCACGTAAAAAAGATCGAAAGCGGATTCTCAAGGTGTTTTTGATGCTTTCTTAACGCCGTTAACCTCGATGCACTTTTTCGCTCGAAACAAAACGGCAAGAAAATCATGCGCGCCCCACGGCCTTACACTTGGATTGGCCGCGAAAAGGATATATAGAAACGAGAGTGATGTACTGACGGGTGCGATCATACCAGCACTAATGCACCGGATCCCATCAGAACTCCGCAGTTAAGCGTGCTTGGGCGAGAGTAGTACTAGGATGGGTGACCTCCCGGGAAGTCCTCGTGTTGCACCCCTTTTTATTTTTTAATTTTTTTTTAGCCTAAAACGAGTCTAAACTTGAAAACCTCATAACTTTTGAACCGTGAGGAACTACGTCGCCCATAGCACCATTTCGGAAAGCCCCAGAAACCATAATGGGCGGTGAATAGGGGGCGCAATTTTTCGGGCTCAAATTCAGCCGTTTTGACCCTCAAACGGGCTGCGGAAAGTTATGGCACGTAAAAAAGATCGAAAGCGGATTCTCAAGGTGTTTTTGATGCTTTCTTAACGCCGTTAACCTCGATGCACTTTTTCGCTCGAAACAAAACGGCAAGAAAATCATGCGCGCCCCACGGCCTTACACTTGGATTGGCCGCGAAAAGGATATATAGAAACGAGAGTGATGTACTGACGGGTGCGATCATACCAGCACTAATGCACCGGATCCCATCAGAACTCCGCAGTTAAGCGTGCTTGGGCGAGAGTAGTACTAGGATGGGTGACCTCCCGGGAAGTCCTCGTGTTGCACCCCTTTTTATTTTTTAATTTTTTTTTAGCCTAAAACGAGTCTAAACTTGAAAACCTCATAACTTTTGAACCGTGAGGAACTACGTCGCCCATAGCACCATTTCGGAAAGCCCCAGAAACCATAATGGGCGGTGAATAGGGGGCGCAATTTTTCGGGCTCAAATTCAGCCGTTTTGACCCTCAAACGGGCTGCGGAAAGTTATGGCACGTAAAAAAGATCGAAAGCGGATTCTCAAGGTGTTTTTGATGCTTTCTTAACGCCGTTAACCTCGATGCACTTTTTCGCTCGAAACAAAACGGCAAGAAAATCATGCGCGCCCCACGGCCTTACACTTGGATTGGCCGCGAAAAGGATATATAGAAACGAGAGTGATGTACTGACGGGTGCGATCATACCAGCACTAATGCACCGGATCCCATCAGAACTCCGCAGTTAAGCGTGCTTGGGCGAGAGTAGTACTAGGATGGGTGACCTCCCGGGAAGTCCTCGTGTTGCACCCCTTTTTATTTTTTAATTTTTTTTTAGCCTAAAACGAGTCTAAACTTGAAAACCTCATAACTTTTGAACCGTGAGGAACTACGTCGCCCATAGCACCATTTCGGAAAGCCCCAGAAACCATAATGGGCGGTGAATAGGGGGCGCAATTTTTCGGGCTCAAATTCAGCCGTTTTGACCCTCAAACGGGCTGCGGAAAGTTATGGCACGTAAAAAAGATCGAAAGCGGATTCTCAAGGTGTTTTTGATGCTTTCTTAACGCCGTTAACCTCGATGCACTTTTTCGCTCGAAACAAAACGGCAAGAAAATCATGCGCGCCCCACGGCCTTACACTTGGATTGGCCGCGAAAAGGATATATAGAAACGAGAGTGATGTACTGACGGGTGCGATCATACCAGCACTAATGCACCGGATCCCATCAGAACTCCGCAGTTAAGCGTGCTTGGGCGAGAGTAGTACTAGGATGGGTGACCTCCCGGGAAGTCCTCGTGTTGCACCCCTTTTTATTTTTTAATTTTTTTTAGCCTAAAACGAGTCTAAACTTGAAAACCTCATAACTTTTGAACCGTGAGGAACTACGTCGCCCATAGCACCATTTCGGAAAGCCCCAGAAACCATAATGGGCGGTGAATAGGGGGCGCAATTTTTCGGGCTCAAATTCAGCCGTTTTGACCCTCAAACGGGCTGCGGAAAGTTATGGCACGTAAAAAAGATCGAAAGCGGATTCTCAAGGTGTTTTTGATGCTTTCTTAACGCCGTTAACCTCGATGCACTTTTTCGCTCGAAACAAAACGGCAAGAAAATCATGCGCGCCCCACGGCCTTACACTTGGATTGGCCGCGAAAAGGATATATAGAAACGAGAGTGATGTACTGTCGGGTGCGATCATACCAGCACTAATGCACCGGATCCCATCAGAACTCCGCAGTTAAGCGTGCTTGGGCGAGAGTAGTACTAGGATGGGTGACCTCCCGGGAAGTCCTCGTGTTGCACCCCTTTTTATTTTTTAATTTTTTTTTAGCCTAAAACGAGTCTAAACTTGAAAACCTCATAACTTTTGAACCGTGAGGAACTACGTCGCCCATAGCACCATTTCGGAAAGCCCCAGAAACCATAATGGGCGGTGAATAGGGGGCGCAATTTTTCGGGCTCAAATTCAGCCGTTTTGACCCTCAAACGGGCTGCGGAAAGTTATGGCACGTAAAAAAGATCGAAAGCGGATTCTCAAGGTGTTTTTGATGCTTTCTTAACGCCGTTAACCTCGATGCACTTTTTCGCTCGAAACAAAACGGCAAGAAAATCATGCGCGCCCCACGGCCTTACACTTGGATTGGCCGCGAAAAGGATATATAGAAACGAGAGTGATGTACTGACGGGTGCGATCATACCAGCACTAATGCACCGGATCCCATCAGAACTCCGCAGTTAAGCGTGCTTGGGCGAGAGTAGTACTAGGATGGGTGACCTCCCGGGAAGTCCTCGTGTTGCACCCCTTTTTATTTTTTAATTTTTTTTTAGCCTAAAACGAGTCTAAACTTGAAAACCTCATAACTTTTGAACCGTGAGGAACTACGTCGCCCATAGCACCATTTCGGAAAGCCCCAGAAACCATAATGGGCGGTGAATAGGGGGCGCAATTTTTCGGGCTCAAATTCAGCCGTTTTGACCCTCAAACGGGCTGCGGAAAGTTATGGCACGTAAAAAAGATCGAAAGCGGATTCTCAAGGTGTTTTTGATGCTTTCTTAACGCCGTTAACCTCGATGCACTTTTTCGCTCGAAACAAAACGGCAAGAAAATCATGCGCGCCCCACGGCCTTACACTTGGATTGGCCGCGAAAAGGATATATAGAAACGAGAGTGATGTACTGACGGGTGCGATCATACCAGCACTAATGCACCGGATCCCATCAGAACTCCGCAGTTAAGCGTGCTTGGGCGAGAGTAGTACTAGGATGGGTGACCTCCCGGGAAGTCCTCGTGTTGCACCCCTTTTTATTTTTTAATTTTTTTTTAGCCTAAAACGAGTCTAAACTTGAAAACCTCATAACTTTTGAACCGTGAGGAACTACGTCGCCCATAGCACCATTTCGGAAAGCCCCAGAAACCATAATGGGCGGTGAATAGGGGGCGCAATTTTTCGGGCTCAAATTCAGCCGTTTTGACCCTCAAACGGGCTGCGGAAAGTTATGGCACGTAAAAAAGATCGAAAGCGGATTCTCAAGGTGTTTTTGATGCTTTCTTAACGCCGTTAACCTCGATGCACTTTTTCGCTCGAAACAAAACGGCAAGAAAATCATGCGCGCCCCACGGCCTTACACTTGGATTGGCCGCGAAAAGGATATATAGAAACGAGAGTGATGTACTGTCGGGTGCGATCATACCAGCACTAATGCACCGGATCCCATCAGAACTCCGCAGTTAAGCGTGCTTGGGCGAGAGTAGTACTAGGATGGGTGACCTCCCGGGAAGTCCTCGTGTTGCACCCCTTTTTATTTTTTAATTTTTTTTTAGCCTAAAACGAGTCTAAACTTGAAAACCTCATAACTTTTGAACCGTGAGGAACTACGTCGCCCATAGCACCATTTCGGAAAGCCCCAGAAACCATAATGGGCGGTGAATAGGGGGCGCAATTTTTCGGGCTCAAATTCAGCCGTTTTGACCCTCAAACGGGCTGCGGAAAGTTATGGCACGTAAAAAAGATCGAAAGCGGATTCTCAAGGTGTTTTTGATGCTTTCTTAACGCCGTTAACCTCGATGCACTTTTTCGCTCGAAACAAAACGGCAAGAAAATCATGCGCGCCCCACGGCCTTACACTTGGATTGGCCGCGAAAAGGATATATAGAAACGAGAGTGATGTACTGTCGGGTGCGATCATACCAGCACTAATGCACCGGATCCCATCAGAACTCCGCAGTTAAGCGTGCTTGGGCGAGAGTAGTACTAGGATGGGTGACCTCCCGGGAAGTCCTCGTGTTGCACCCCTTTTTATTTTTTAATTTTTTTTTAGCCTAAAACGAGTCTAAACTTGAAAACCTCATAACTTTTGAACCGTGAGGAACTACGTCGCCCATAGCACCATTTCGGAAAGCCCCAGAAACCATAATGGGCGGTGAATAGGGGGCGCAATTTTTCGGGCTCAAATTCAGCCGTTTTGACCCTCAAACGGGCTGCGGAAAGTTATGGCACGTAAAAAAGATCGAAAGCGGATTCTCAAGGTGTTTTTGATGCTTTCTTAACGCCGTTAACCTCGATGCACTTTTTCGCTCGAAACAAAACGGCAAGAAAATCATGCGCGCCCCACGGCCTTACACTTGGATTGGCCGCGAAAAGGATATATAGAAACGAGAGTGATGTACTGACGGGTGCGATCATACCAGCACTAATGCACCGGATCCCATCAGAACTCCGCAGTTAAGCGTGCTTGGGCGAGAGTAGTACTAGGATGGGTGACCTCCCGGGAAGTCCTCGTGTTGCACCCCTTTTTATTTTTTAATTTTTTTTTAGCCTAAAACGAGTCTAAACTTGAAAACCTCATAACTTTTGAACCGTGAGGAACTACGTCGCCCATAGCACCATTTCGGAAAGCCCCAGAAACCATAATGGGCGGTGAATAGGGGGCGCAATTTTTCGGGCTCAAATTCAGCCGTTTTGACCCTCAAACGGGCTGCGGAAAGTTATGGCACGTAAAAAAGATCGAAAGCGGATTCTCAAGGTGTTTTTGATGCTTTCTTAACGCCGTTAACCTCGATGCACTTTTTCGCTCGAAACAAAACGGCAAGAAAATCATGCGCGCCCCACGGCCTTACACTTGGATTGGCCGCGAAAAGGATATATAGAAACGAGAGTGATGTACTGACGGGTGCGATCATACCAGCACTAATGCACCGGATCCCATCAGAACTCCGCAGTTAAGCGTGCTTGGGCGAGAGTAGTACTAGGATGGGTGACCTCCCGGGAAGTCCTCGTGTTGCACCCCTTTTTATTTTTTAATTTTTTTTTAGCCTAAAACGAGTCTAAACTTGAAAACCCATAACTTTTGAACCGTGAGGAACTACGTCGCCCATAGCACCATTTCGGAAAGCCCCAGAAACCATAATGGGCGGTGAATAGGGGGCGCAATTTTTCGGGCTCAAATTCAGCCGTTTTGACCCTCAAACGGGCTGCGGAAAGTTATGGCACGTAAAAAAGATCGAAAGCGGATTCTCAAGGTGTTTTTGATGCTTTCTTAACGCCGTTAACCTCGATGCACTTTTTCGCTCGAAACAAAACGGCAAGAAAATCATGCGCGCCCCACGGCCTTACACTTGGATTGGCCGCGAAAAGGATATATAGAAACGAGAGTGATGTACTGTCGGGTGCGATCATACCAGCACTAATGCACCGGATCCCATCAGAACTCCGCAGTTAAGCGTGCTTGGGCGAGAGTAGTACTAGGATGGGTGACCTCCCGGGAAGTCCTCGTGTTGCACCCCTTTTTATTTTTTAATTTTTTTTTAGCCTAAAACGAGTCTAAACTTGAAAACCTCATAACTTTTGAACCGTGAGGAACTACGTCGCCCATAGCACCATTTCGGAAAGCCCCAGAAACCATAATGGGCGGTGAATAGGGGGCGCAATTTTTCGGGCTCAAATTCAGCCGTTTTGACCCTCAAACGGGCTGCGGAAAGTTATGGCACGTAAAAAAGATCGAAAGCGGATTCTCAAGGTGTTTTTGATGCTTTCTTAACGCCGTTAACCTCGATGCACTTTTTCGCTCGAAACAAAACGGCAAGAAAATCATGCGCGCCCCACGGCCTTACACTTGGATTGGCCGCGAAAAGGATATATAGAAACGAGAGTGATGTACTGTCGGGTGCGATCATACCAGCACTAATGCACCGGATCCCATCAGAACTCCGCAGTTAAGCGTGCTTGGGCGAGAGTAGTACTAGGATGGGTGACCTCCCGGGAAGTCCTCGTGTTGCACCCCTTTTTATTTTTTAATTTTTTTTTAGCCTAAAACGAGTCTAAACTTGAAAACCTCATAACTTTTGAACCGTGAGGAACTACGTCGCCCATAGCACCATTTCGGAAAGCCCCAGAAACCATAATGGGCGGTGAATAGGGGGCGCAATTTTTCGGGCTCAAATTCAGCCGTTTTGACCCTCAAACGGGCTGCGGAAAGTTATGGCACGTAAAAAAGATCGAAAGCGGATTCTCAAGGTGTTTTTGATGCTTTCTTAACGCCGTTAACCTCGATGCACTTTTTCGCTCGAAACAAAACGGCAAGAAAATCATGCGCGCCCCACGGCCTTACACTTGGATTGGCCGCGAAAAGGATATATAGAAACGAGAGTGATGTACTGTCGGGTGCGATCATACCAGCACTAATGCACCGGATCCCATCAGAACTCCGCAGTTAAGCGTGCTTGGGCGAGAGTAGTACTAGGATGGGTGACCTCCCGGGAAGTCCTCGTGTTGCACCCCTTTTTATTTTTTAATTTTTTTTTAGCCTAAAACGAGTCTAAACTTGAAAACCTCATAACTTTTGAACCGTGAGGAACTACGTCGCCCATAGCACCATTTCGGAAAGCCCCAGAAACCATAATGGGCGGTGAATAGGGGGCGCAATTTTTCGGGCTCAAATTCAGCCGTTTTGACCCTCAAACGGGCTGCGGAAAGTTATGGCACGTAAAAAAGATCGAAAGCGGATTCTCAAGGTGTTTTTGATGCTTTCTTAACGCCGTTAACCTCGATGCACTTTTTCGCTCGAAACAAAACGGCAAGAAAATCATGCGCGCCCCACGGCCTTACACTTGGATTGGCCGCGAAAAGGATATATAGAAACGAGAGTGATGTACTGTCGGGTGCGATCATACCAGCACTAATGCACCGGATCCCATCAGAACTCCGCAGTTAAGCGTGCTTGGGCGAGAGTAGTACTAGGATGGGTGACCTCCCGGGAAGTCCTCGTGTTGCACCCCTTTTTATTTTTTAATTTTTTTTTAGCCTAAAACGAGTCTAAACTTGAAAACCTCATAACTTTTGAACCGTGAGGAACTACGTCGCCCATAGCACCATTTCGGAAAGCCCCAGAAACCATAATGGGCGGTGAATAGGGGGCGCAATTTTTCGGGCTCAAATTCAGCCGTTTTGACCCTCAAACGGGCTGCGGAAAGTTATGGCACGTAAAAAAGATCGAAAGCGGATTCTCAAGGTGTTTTTGATGCTTTCTTAACGCCGTTAACCTCGATGCACTTTTTCGCTCGAAACAAAACGGCAAGAAAATCATGCGCGCCCCACGGCCTTACACTTGGATTGGCCGCGAAAAGGATATATAGAAACGAGAGTGATGTACTGTCGGGTGCGATCATACCAGCACTAATGCACCGGATCCCATCAGAACTCCGCAGTTAAGCGTGCTTGGGCGAGAGTAGTACTAGGATGGGTGACCTCCCGGGAAGTCCTCGTGTTGCACCCCTTTTTATTTTTTAATTTTTTTTTAGCCTAAAACGAGTCTAAACTTGAAAACCTCATAACTTTTGAACCGTGAGGAACTACGTCGCCCATAGCACCATTTCGGAAAGCCCCAGAAACCATAATGGGCGGTGAATAGGGGGCGCAATTTTTCGGGCTCAAATTCAGCCGTTTTGACCCTCAAACGGGCTGCGGAAAGTTATGGCACGTAAAAAAGATCGAAAGCGGATTCTCAAGGTGTTTTTGATGCTTTCTTAACGCCGTTAACCTCGATGCACTTTTTCGCTCGAAACAAAACGGCAAGAAAATCATGCGCGCCCCACGGCCTTACACTTGGATTGGCCGCGAAAAGGATATATAGAAACGAGAGTGATGTACTGTCGGGTGCGATCATACCAGCACTAATGCACCGGATCCCATCAGAACTCCGCAGTTAAGCGTGCTTGGGCGAGAGTAGTACTAGGATGGGTGACCTCCCGGGAAGTCCTCGTGTTGCACCCCTTTTTATTTTTTAATTTTTTTTTAGCCTAAAACGAGTCTAAACTTGAAAACCTCATAACTTTTGAACCGTGAGGAACTACGTCGCCCATAGCACCATTTCGGAAAGCCCCAGAAACCATAATGGGCGGTGAATAGGGGGCGCAATTTTTCGGGCTCAAATTCAGCCGTTTTGACCCTCAAACGGGCTGCGGAAAGTTATGGCACGTAAAAAAGATCGAAAGCGGATTCTCAAGGTGTTTTTGATGCTTTCTTAACGCCGTTAACCTCGATGCACTTTTTCGCTCGAAACAAAACGGCAAGAAAATCATGCGCGCCCCACGGCCTTACACTTGGATTGGCCGCGAAAAGGATATATAGAAACGAGAGTGATGTACTGTCGGGTGCGATCATACCAGCACTAATGCACCGGATCCCATCAGAACTCCGCAGTTAAGCGTGCTTGGGCGAGAGTAGTACTAGGATGGGTGACCTCCCGGGAAGTCCTCGTGTTGCACCCCTTTTTATTTTTTAATTTTTTTTTAGCCTAAAACGAGTCTAAACTTGAAAACCTCATAACTTTTGAACCGTGAGGAACTACGTCGCCCATAGCACCATTTCGGAAAGCCCCAGAAACCATAATGGGCGGTGAATAGGGGGCGCAATTTTTCGGGCTCAAATTCAGCCGTTTTGACCCTCAAACGGGCTGCGGAAAGTTATGGCACGTAAAAAAGATCGAAAGCGGATTCTCAAGGTGTTTTTGATGCTTTCTTAACGCCGTTAACCTCGATGCACTTTTTCGCTCGAAACAAAACGGCAAGAAAATCATGCGCGCCCCACGGCCTTACACTTGGATTGGCCGCGAAAAGGATATATAGAAACGAGAGTGATGTACTGTCGGGTGCGATCATACCAGCACTAATGCACCGGATCCCATCAGAACTCCGCAGTTAAGCGTGCTTGGGCGAGAGTAGTACTAGGATGGGTGACCTCCCGGGAAGTCCTCGTGTTGCACCCCTTTTTATTTTTTAATTTTTTTTTAGCCTAAAACGAGTCTAAACTTGAAAACCCATAACTTTTGAACCGTGAGGAACTACGTCGCCCATAGCACCATTTCGGAAAGCCCCAGAAACCATAATGGGCGGTGAATAGGGGGCGCAATTTTTCGGGCTCAAATTCAGCCGTTTTGACCCTCAAACGGGCTGCGGAAAGTTATGGCACGTAAAAAAGATCGAAAGCGGATTCTCAAGGTGTTTTTGATGCTTTCTTAACGCCGTTAACCTCGATGCACTTTTTCGCTCGAAACAAAACGGCAAGAAAATCATGCGCGCCCCACGGCCTTACACTTGGATTGGCCGCGAAAAGGATATATAGAAACGAGAGTGATGTACTGTCGGGTGCGATCATACCAGCACTAATGCACCGGATCCCATCAGAACTCCGCAGTTAAGCGTGCTTGGGCGAGAGTAGTACTAGGATGGGTGACCTCCCGGGAAGTCCTCGTGTTGCACCCCTTTTTATTTTTTAATTTTTTTTTAGCCTAAAACGAGTCTAAACTTGAAAACCCATAACTTTTGAACCGTGAGGAACTACGTCGCCCATAGCACCATTTCGGAAAGCCCCAGAAACCATAATGGGCGGTGAATAGGGGGCGCAATTTTTCGGGCTCAAATTCAGCCGTTTTGACCCTCAAACGGGCTGCGGAAAGTTATGGCACGTAAAAAAGATCGAAAGCGGATTCTCAAGGTGTTTTTGATGCTTTCTTAACGCCGTTAACCTCGATGCACTTTTTCGCTCGAAACAAAACGGCAAGAAAATCATGCGCGCCCCACGGCCTTACACTTGGATTGGCCGCGAAAAGGATATATAGAAACGAGAGTGATGTACTGTCGGGTGCGATCATACCAGCACTAATGCACCGGATCCCATCAGAACTCCGCAGTTAAGCGTGCTTGGGCGAGAGTAGTACTAGGATGGGTGACCTCCCGGGAAGTCCTCGTGTTGCACCCCTTTTTATTTTTTAATTTTTTTTTAGCCTAAAACGAGTCTAAACTTGAAAACCCATAACTTTTGAACCGTGAGGAACTACGTCGCCCATAGCACCATTTCGGAAAGCCCCAGAAACCATAATGGGCGGTGAATAGGGGGCGCAATTTTTCGGGCTCAAATTCAGCCGTTTTGACCCTCAAACGGGCTGCGGAAAGTTATGGCACGTAAAAAAGATCGAAAGCGGATTCTCAAGGTGTTTTTGATGCTTTCTTAACGCCGTTAACCTCGATGCACTTTTTCGCTCGAAACAAAACGGCAAGAAAATCATGCGCGCCCCACGGCCTTACACTTGGATTGGCCGCGAAAAGGATATATAGAAACGAGAGTGATGTACTGTCGGGTGCGATCATACCAGCACTAATGCACCGGATCCCATCAGAACTCCGCAGTTAAGCGTGCTTGGGCGAGAGTAGTACTAGGATGGGTGACCTCCCGGGAAGTCCTCGTGTTGCACCCCTTTTTATTTTTTAATTTTTTTTTAGCCTAAAACGAGTCTAAACTTGAAAACCCATAACTTTTGAACCGTGAGGAACTACGTCGCCCATAGCACCATTTCGGAAAGCCCCAGAAACCATAATGGGCGGTGAATAGGGGGCGCAATTTTTCGGGCTCAAATTCAGCCGTTTTGACCCTCAAACGGGCTGCGGAAAGTTATGGCACGTAAAAAAGATCGAAAGCGGATTCTCAAGGTGTTTTTGATGCTTTCTTAACGCCGTTAACCTCGATGCACTTTTTCGCTCGAAACAAAACGGCAAGAAAATCATGCGCGCCCCACGGCCTTACACTTGGATTGGCCGCGAAAAGGATATATAGAAACGAGAGTGATGTACTGTCGGGTGCGATCATACCAGCACTAATGCACCGGATCCCATCAGAACTCCGCAGTTAAGCGTGCTTGGGCGAGAGTAGTACTAGGATGGGTGACCTCCCGGGAAGTCCTCGTGTTGCACCCCTTTTTATTTTTTAATTTTTTTTTAGCCTAAAACGAGTCTAAACTTGAAAACCCATAACTTTTGAACCGTGAGGAACTACGTCGCCCATAGCACCATTTCGGAAAGCCCCAGAAACCATAATGGGCGGTGAATAGGGGGCGCAATTTTTCGGGCTCAAATTCAGCCGTTTTGACCCTCAAACGGGCTGCGGAAAGTTATGGCACGTAAAAAAGATCGAAAGCGGATTCTCAAGGTGTTTTTGATGCTTTCTTAACGCCGTTAACCTCGATGCACTTTTTCGCTCGAAACAAAACGGCAAGAAAATCATGCGCGCCCCACGGCCTTACACTTGGATTGGCCGCGAAAAGGATATATAGAAACGAGAGTGATGTACTGTCGGGTGCGATCATACCAGCACTAATGCACCGGATCCCATCAGAACTCCGCAGTTAAGCGTGCTTGGGCGAGAGTAGTACTAGGATGGGTGACCTCCCGGGAAGTCCTCGTGTTGCACCCCTTTTTATTTTTTAATTTTTTTTTAGCCTAAAACGAGTCTAAACTTGAAAACCCATAACTTTTGAACCGTGAGGAACTACGTCGCCCATAGCACCATTTCGGAAAGCCCCAGAAACCATAATGGGCGGTGAATAGGGGGCGCAATTTTTCGGGCTCAAATTCAGCCGTTTTGACCCTCAAACGGGCTGCGGAAAGTTATGGCACGTAAAAAAGATCGAAAGCGGATTCTCAAGGTGTTTTTGATGCTTTCTTAACGCCGTTAACCTCGATGCACTTTTTCGCTCGAAACAAAACGGCAAGAAAATCATGCGCGCCCCACGGCCTTACACTTGGATTGGCCGCGAAAAGGATATATAGAAACGAGAGTGATGTACTGTCGGGTGCGATCATACCAGCACTAATGCACCGGATCCCATCAGAACTCCGCAGTTAAGCGTGCTTGGGCGAGAGTAGTACTAGGATGGGTGACCTCCCGGGAAGTCCTCGTGTTGCACCCCTTTTTATTTTTTAATTTTTTTTTAGCCTAAAACGAGTCTAAACTTGAAAACCCATAACTTTTGAACCGTGAGGAACTACGTCGCCCATAGCACCATTTCGGAAAGCCCCAGAAACCATAATGGGCGGTGAATAGGGGGCGCAATTTTTCGGGCTCAAATTCAGCCGTTTTGACCCTCAAACGGGCTGCGGAAAGTTATGGCACGTAAAAAAGATCGAAAGCGGATTCTCAAGGTGTTTTTGATGCTTTCTTAACGCCGTTAACCTCGATGCACTTTTTCGCTCGAAACAAAACGGCAAGAAAATCATGCGCGCCCCACGGCCTTACACTTGGATTGGCCGCGAAAAGGATATATAGAAACGAGAGTGATGTACTGTCGGGTGCGATCATACCAGCACTAATGCACCGGATCCCATCAGAACTCCGCAGTTAAGCGTGCTTGGGCGAGAGTAGTACTAGGATGGGTGACCTCCCGGGAAGTCCTCGTGTTGCACCCCTTTTTATTTTTTAATTTTTTTTTAGCCTAAAACGAGTCTAAACTTGAAAACCCATAACTTTTGAACCGTGAGGAACTACGTCGCCCATAGCACCATTTCGGAAAGCCCCAGAAACCATAATGGGCGGTGAATAGGGGGCGCAATTTTTCGGGCTCAAATTCAGCCGTTTTGACCCTCAAACGGGCTGCGGAAAGTTATGGCACGTAAAAAAGATCGAAAGCGGATTCTCAAGGTGTTTTTGATGCTTTCTTAACGCCGTTAACCTCGATGCACTTTTTCGCTCGAAACAAAACGGCAAGAAAATCATGCGCGCCCCACGGCCTTACACTTGGATTGGCCGCGAAAAGGATATATAGAAACGAGAGTGATGTACTGTCGGGTGCGATCATACCAGCACTAATGCACCGGATCCCATCAGAACTCCGCAGTTAAGCGTGCTTGGGCGAGAGTAGTACTAGGATGGGTGACCTCCCGGGAAGTCCTCGTGTTGCACCCCTTTTTATTTTTTAATTTTTTTTTAGCCTAAAACGAGTCTAAACTTGAAAACCCATAACTTTTGAACCGTGAGGAACTACGTCGCCCATAGCACCATTTCGGAAAGCCCCAGAAACCATAATGGGCGGTGAATAGGGGGCGCAATTTTTCGGGCTCAAATTCAGCCGTTTTGACCCTCAAACGGGCTGCGGAAAGTTATGGCACGTAAAAAAGATCGAAAGCGGATTCTCAAGGTGTTTTTGATGCTTTCTTAACGCCGTTAACCTCGATGCACTTTTTCGCTCGAAACAAAACGGCAAGAAAATCATGCGCGCCCCACGGCCTTACACTTGGATTGGCCGCGAAAAGGATATATAGAAACGAGAGTGATGTACTGTCGGGTGCGATCATACCAGCACTAATGCACCGGATCCCATCAGAACTCCGCAGTTAAGCGTGCTTGGGCGAGAGTAGTACTAGGATGGGTGACCTCCCGGGAAGTCCTCGTGTTGCACCCCTTTTTATTTTTTAATTTTTTTTTAGCCTAAAACGAGTCTAAACTTGAAAACCCATAACTTTTGAACCGTGAGGAACTACGTCGCCCATAGCACCATTTCGGAAAGCCCCAGAAACCATAATGGGCGGTGAATAGGGGGCGCAATTTTTCGGGCTCAAATTCAGCCGTTTTGACCCTCAAACGGGCTGCGGAAAGTTATGGCACGTAAAAAAGATCGAAAGCGGATTCTCAAGGTGTTTTTGATGCTTTCTTAACGCCGTTAACCTCGATGCACTTTTTCGCTCGAAACAAAACGGCAAGAAAATCATGCGCGCCCCACGGCCTTACACTTGGATTGGCCGCGAAAAGGATATATAGAAACGAGAGTGATGTACTGTCGGGTGCGATCATACCAGCACTAATGCACCGGATCCCATCAGAACTCCGCAGTTAAGCGTGCTTGGGCGAGAGTAGTACTAGGATGGGTGACCTCCCGGGAAGTCCTCGTGTTGCACCCCTTTTTATTTTTTAATTTTTTTTTAGCCTAAAACGAGTCTAAACTTGAAAACCCATAACTTTTGAACCGTGAGGAACTACGTCGCCCATAGCACCATTTCGGAAAGCCCCAGAAACCATAATGGGCGGTGAATAGGGGGCGCAATTTTTCGGGCTCAAATTCAGCCGTTTTGACCCTCAAACGGGCTGCGGAAAGTTATGGCACGTAAAAAAGATCGAAAGCGGATTCTCAAGGTGTTTTTGATGCTTTCTTAACGCCGTTAACCTCGATGCACTTTTTCGCTCGAAACAAAACGGCAAGAAAATCATGCGCGCCCCACGGCCTTACACTTGGATTGGCCGCGAAAAGGATATATAGAAACGAGAGTGATGTACTGTCGGGTGCGATCATACCAGCACTAATGCACCGGATCCCATCAGAACTCCGCAGTTAAGCGTGCTTGGGCGAGAGTAGTACTAGGATGGGTGACCTCCCGGGAAGTCCTCGTGTTGCACCCCTTTTTATTTTTTAATTTTTTTTTAGCCTAAAACGAGTCTAAACTTGAAAACCCCATAACTTTTGAACCGTGAGGAACTACGTCGCCCATAGCACCATTTCGGAAAGCCCCAGAAACCATAATGGGCGGTGAATAGGGGGCGCAATTTTTCGGGCTCAAATTCAGCCGTTTTGACCCTCAAACGGGCTGCGGAAAGTTATGGCACGTAAAAAAGATCGAAAGCGGATTCTCAAGGTGTTTTTGATGCTTTCTTAACGCCGTTAACCTCGATGCACTTTTTCGCTCGAAACAAAACGGCAAGAAAATCATGCGCGCCCCACGGCCTTACACTTGGATTGGCCGCGAAAAGGATATATAGAAACGAGAGTGATGTACTGTCGGGTGCGATCATACCAGCACTAATGCACCGGATCCCATCAGAACTCCGCAGTTAAGCGTGCTTGGGCGAGAGTAGTACTAGGATGGGTGACCTCCCGGGAAGTCCTCGTGTTGCACCCCTTTTTATTTTTTAATTTTTTTTTAGCCTAAAACGAGTCTAAACTTGAAAACCCATAACTTTTGAACCGTGAGGAACTACGTCGCCCATAGCACCATTTCGGAAAGCCCCAGAAACCATAATGGGCGGTGAATAGGGGGCGCAATTTTTCGGGCTCAAATTCAGCCGTTTTGACCCTCAAACGGGCTGCGGAAAGTTATGGCACGTAAAAAAGATCGAAAGCGGATTCTCAAGGTGTTTTTGATGCTTTCTTAACGCCGTTAACCTCGATGCACTTTTTCGCTCGAAACAAAACGGCAAGAAAATCATGCGCGCCCCACGGCCTTACACTTGGATTGGCCGCGAAAAGGATATATAGAAACGAGAGTGATGTACTGTCGGGTGCGATCATACCAGCACTAATGCACCGGATCCCATCAGAACTCCGCAGTTAAGCGTGCTTGGGCGAGAGTAGTACTAGGATGGGTGACCTCCCGGGAAGTCCTCGTGTTGCACCCCTTTTTATTTTTTAATTTTTTTTTAGCCTAAAACGAGTCTAAACTTGAAAACCCATAACTTTTGAACCGTGAGGAACTACGTCGCCCATAGCACCATTTCGGAAAGCCCCAGAAACCATAATGGGCGGTGAATAGGGGGCGCAATTTTTCGGGCTCAAATTCAGCCGTTTTGACCCTCAAACGGGCTGCGGAAAGTTATGGCACGTAAAAAAGATCGAAAGCGGATTCTCAAGGTGTTTTTGATGCTTTCTTAACGCCGTTAACCTCGATGCACTTTTTCGCTCGAAACAAAACGGCAAGAAAATCATGCGCGCCCCACGGCCTTACACTTGGATTGGCCGCGAAAAGGATATATAGAAACGAGAGTGATGTACTGTCGGGTGCGATCATACCAGCACTAATGCACCGGATCCCATCAGAACTCCGCAGTTAAGCGTGCTTGGGCGAGAGTAGTACTAGGATGGGTGACCTCCCGGGAAGTCCTCGTGTTGCACCCCTTTTTATTTTTTAATTTTTTTTTAGCCTAAAACGAGTCTAAACTTGAAAACCCCATAACTTTTGAACCGTGAGGAACTACGTCGCCCATAGCACCATTTCGGAAAGCCCCAGAAACCATAATGGGCGGTGAATAGGGGGCGCAATTTTTCGGGCTCAAATTCAGCCGTTTTGACCCTCAAACGGGCTGCGGAAAGTTATGGCACGTAAAAAAGATCGAAAGCGGATTCTCAAGGTGTTTTTGATGCTTTCTTAACGCCGTTAACCTCGATGCACTTTTTCGCTCGAAACAAAACGGCAAGAAAATCATGCGCGCCCCACGGCCTTACACTTGGATTGGCCGCGAAAAGGATATATAGAAACGAGAGTGATGTACTGTCGGGTGCGATCATACCAGCACTAATGCACCGGATCCCATCAGAACTCCGCAGTTAAGCGTGCTTGGGCGAGAGTAGTACTAGGATGGGTGACCTCCCGGGAAGTCCTCGTGTTGCACCCCTTTTTATTTTTTAATTTTTTTTTAGCCTAAAACGAGTCTAAACTTGAAAACCCCATAACTTTTGAACCGTGAGGAACTACGTCGCCCATAGCACCATTTCGGAAAGCCCCAGAAACCATAATGGGCGGTGAATAGGGGGCGCAATTTTTCGGGCTCAAATTCAGCCGTTTTGACCCTCAAACGGGCTGCGGAAAGTTATGGCACGTAAAAAAGATCGAAAGCGGATTCTCAAGGTGTTTTTGATGCTTTCTTAACGCCGTTAACCTCGATGCACTTTTTCGCTCGAAACAAAACGGCAAGAAAATCATGCGCGCCCCACGGCCTTACACTTGGATTGGCCGCGAAAAGGATATATAGAAACGAGAGTGATGTACTGTCGGGTGCGATCATACCAGCACTAATGCACCGGATCCCATCAGAACTCCGCAGTTAAGCGTGCTTGGGCGAGAGTAGTACTAGGATGGGTGACCTCCCGGGAAGTCCTCGTGTTGCACCCCTTTTTATTTTTTAATTTTTTTTTAGCCTAAAACGAGTCTAAACTTGAAAACCCATAACTTTTGAACCGTGAGGAACTACGTCGCCCATAGCACCATTTCGGAAAGCCCCAGAAACCATAATGGGCGGTGAATAGGGGGCGCAATTTTTCGGGCTCAAATTCAGCCGTTTTGACCCTCAAACGGGCTGCGGAAAGTTATGGCACGTAAAAAAGATCGAAAGCGGATTCTCAAGGTGTTTTTGATGCTTTCTTAACGCCGTTAACCTCGATGCACTTTTTCGCTCGAAACAAAACGGCAAGAAAATCATGCGCGCCCCACGGCCTTACACTTGGATTGGCCGCGAAAAGGATATATAGAAACGAGAGTGATGTACTGTCGGGTGCGATCATACCAGCACTAATGCACCGGATCCCATCAGAACTCCGCAGTTAAGCGTGCTTGGGCGAGAGTAGTACTAGGATGGGTGACCTCCCGGGAAGTCCTCGTGTTGCACCCCTTTTTATTTTTTAATTTTTTTTAGCCTAAAACGAGTCTAAACTTGAAAACCCCATAACTTTTGAACCGTGAGGAACTACGTCGCCCATAGCACCATTTCGGAAAGCCCCAGAAACCATAATGGGCGGTGAATAGGGGGCGCAATTTTTCGGGCTCAAATTCAGCCGTTTTGACCCTCAAACGGGCTGCGGAAAGTTATGGCACGTAAAAAAGATCGAAAGCGGATTCTCAAGGTGTTTTTGATGCTTTCTTAACGCCGTTAACCTCGATGCACTTTTTCGCTCGAAACAAAACGGCAAGAAAATCATGCGCGCCCCACGGCCTTACACTTGGATTGGCCGCGAAAAGGATATATAGAAACGAGAGTGATGTACTGTCGGGTGCGATCATACCAGCACTAATGCACCGGATCCCATCAGAACTCCGCAGTTAAGCGTGCTTGGGCGAGAGTAGTACTAGGATGGGTGACCTCCCGGGAAGTCCTCGTGTTGCACCCCTTTTTATTTTTTAATTTTTTTTAGCCTAAAACGAGTCTAAACTTGAAAACCCCATAACTTTTGAACCGTGAGGAACTACGTCGCCCATAGCACCATTTCGGAAAGCCCCAGAAACCATAATGGGCGGTGAATAGGGGGCGCAATTTTTCGGGCTCAAATTCAGCCGTTTTGACCCTCAAACGGGCTGCGGAAAGTTATGGCACGTAAAAAAGATCGAAAGCGGATTCTCAAGGTGTTTTTGATGCTTTCTTAACGCCGTTAACCTCGATGCACTTTTTCGCTCGAAACAAAACGGCAAGAAAATCATGCGCGCCCCACGGCCTTACACTTGGATTGGCCGCGAAAAGGATATATAGAAACGAGAGTGATGTACTGTCGGGTGCGATCATACCAGCACTAATGCACCGGATCCCATCAGAACTCCGCAGTTAAGCGTGCTTGGGCGAGAGTAGTACTAGGATGGGTGACCTCCCGGGAAGTCCTCGTGTTGCACCCCTTTTTATTTTTTAATTTTTTTTTAGCCTAAAACGAGTCTAAACTTGAAAACCCATAACTTTTGAACCGTGAGGAACTACGTCGCCCATAGCACCATTTCGGAAAGCCCCAGAAACCATAATGGGCGGTGAATAGGGGGCGCAATTTTTCGGGCTCAAATTCAGCCGTTTTGACCCTCAAACGGGCTGCGGAAAGTTATGGCACGTAAAAAAGATCGAAAGCGGATTCTCAAGGTGTTTTTGATGCTTTCTTAACGCCGTTAACCTCGATGCACTTTTTCGCTCGAAACAAAACGGCAAGAAAATCATGCGCGCCCCACGGCCTTACACTTGGATTGGCCGCGAAAAGGATATATAGAAACGAGAGTGATGTACTGTCGGGTGCGATCATACCAGCACTAATGCACCGGATCCCATCAGAACTCCGCAGTTAAGCGTGCTTGGGCGAGAGTAGTACTAGGATGGGTGACCTCCCGGGAAGTCCTCGTGTTGCACCCCTTTTTATTTTTTAATTTTTTTTAGCCTAAAACGAGTCTAAACTTGAAAACCCCATAACTTTTGAACCGTGAGGAACTACGTCGCCCATAGCACCATTTCGGAAAGCCCCAGAAACCATAATGGGCGGTGAATAGGGGGCGCAATTTTTCGGGCTCAAATTCAGCCGTTTTGACCCTCAAACGGGCTGCGGAAAGTTATGGCACGTAAAAAAGATCGAAAGCGGATTCTCAAGGTGTTTTTGATGCTTTCTTAACGCCGTTAACCTCGATGCACTTTTTCGCTCGAAACAAAACGGCAAGAAAATCATGCGCGCCCCACGGCCTTACACTTGGATTGGCCGCGAAAAGGATATATAGAAACGAGAGTGATGTACTGTCGGGTGCGATCATACCAGCACTAATGCACCGGATCCCATCAGAACTCCGCAGTTAAGCGTGCTTGGGCGAGAGTAGTACTAGGATGGGTGACCTCCCGGGAAGTCCTCGTGTTGCACCCCTTTTTATTTTTTAATTTTTTTTAGCCTAAAACGAGTCTAAACTTGAAAACCCCATAACTTTTGAACCGTGAGGAACTACGTCGCCCATAGCACCATTTCGGAAAGCCCCAGAAACCATAATGGGCGGTGAATAGGGGCGCAATTTTTCGGGCTCAAATTCAGCCGTTTTGACCCTCAAACGGGCTGCGGAAAGTTATGGCACGTAAAAAAGATCGAAAGCGGATTCTCAAGGTGTTTTTGATGCTTTCTTAACGCCGTTAACCTCGATGCACTTTTTCGCTCGAAACAAAACGGCAAGAAAATCATGCGCGCCCCACGGCCTTACACTTGGATTGGCCGCGAAAAGGATATATAGAAACGAGAGTGATGTACTGTCGGGTGCGATCATACCAGCACTAATGCACCGGATCCCATCAGAACTCCGCAGTCGTGCTTGGGCGAGAGTAGTACTAGGATGGGTGACCTCCCGGGAAGTCCTCGTGTTGCACCCCTTTTTATTTTTTATTTTTTTTTAGCCTAAAACGAGTCTAAACTTGAAAACCCATAACTTTTGAACCGTGAGGAACTACGTCGCCCATAGCACCATTTCGGAAAGCCCCAGAAACCATAATGGGCGGTGAATAGGGGGCGCAATTTTTCGGGCTCAAATTCAGCCGTTTTGACCCTCAAACGGGCTGCGGAAAGTTATGGCACGTAAAAAAGATCGAAAGCGGATTCTCAAGGTGTTTTTGATGCTTTCTTAACGCCGTTAACCTCGATGCACTTTTTCGCTCGAAACAAAACGGCAAGAAAATCATGCGCGCCCCACGGCCTTACACTTGGATTGGCCGCGAAAAGGATATATAGAAACGAGAGTGATGTACTGTCGGGTGCGATCATACCAGCACTAATGCACCGGATCCCATCAGAACTCCGCAGTTAAGCGTGCTTGGGCGAGAGTAGTACTAGGATGGGTGACCTCCCGGGAAGTCCTCGTGTTGCACCCCTTTTTATTTTTTAATTTTTTTTAGCCTAAAACGAGTCTAAACTTGAAAACCCCATAACTTTTGAACCGTGAGGAACTACGTCGCCCATAGCACCATTTCGGAAAGCCCCAGAAACCATAATGGGCGGTGAATAGGGGGCGCAATTTTTCGGGCTCAAATTCAGCCGTTTTGACCCTCAAACGGGCTGCGGAAAGTTATGGCACGTAAAAAAGATCGAAAGCGGATTCTCAAGGTGTTTTTGATGCTTTCTTAACGCCGTTAACCTCGATGCACTTTTTCGCTCGAAACAAAACGGCAAGAAAATCATGCGCGCCCCACGGCCTTACACTTGGATTGGCCGCGAAAAGGATATATAGAAACGAGAGTGATGTACTGTCGGGTGCGATCATACCAGCACTAATGCACCGGATCCCATCAGAACTCCGCAGTTAAGCGTGCTTGGGCGAGAGTAGTACTAGGATGGGTGACCTCCCGGGAAGTCCTCGTGTTGCACCCCTTTTTATTTTTTAATTTTTTTTAGCCTAAAACGAGTCTAAACTTGAAAACCCCATAACTTTTGAACCGTGAGGAACTACGTCGCCCATAGCACCATTTCGGAAAGCCCCAGAAACCATAATGGGCGGTGAATAGGGGGCGCAATTTTTCGGGCTCAAATTCAGCCGTTTTGACCCTCAAACGGGCTGCGGAAAGTTATGGCACGTAAAAAAGATCGAAAGCGGATTCTCAAGGTGTTTTTGATGCTTTCTTAACGCCGTTAACCTCGATGCACTTTTTCGCTCGAAACAAAACGGCAAGAAAATCATGCGCGCCCCACGGCCTTACACTTGGATTGGCCGCGAAAAGGATATATAGAAACGAGAGTGATGTACTGTCGGGTGCGATCATACCAGCACTAATGCACCGGATCCCATCAGAACTCCGCAGTTAAGCGTGCTTGGGCGAGAGTAGTACTAGGATGGGTGACCTCCCGGGAAGTCCTCGTGTTGCACCCCTTTTTATTTTTTAATTTTTTTTTAGCCTAAAACGAGTCTAAACTTGAAAACCCCATAACTTTTGAACCGTGAGGAACTACGTCGCCCATAGCACCATTTCGGAAAGCCCCAGAAACCATAATGGGCGGTGAATAGGGGGCGCAATTTTTCGGGCTCAAATTCAGCCGTTTTGACCCTCAAACGGGCTGCGGAAAGTTATGGCACGTAAAAAAGATCGAAAGCGGATTCTCAAGGTGTTTTTGATGCTTTCTTAACGCCGTTAACCTCGATGCACTTTTTCGCTCGAAACAAAACGGCAAGAAAATCATGCGCGCCCCACGGCCTTACACTTGGATTGGCCGCGAAAAGGATATATAGAAACGAGAGTGATGTACTGTCGGGTGCGATCATACCAGCACTAATGCACCGGATCCCATCAGAACTCCGCAGTTAAGGGTGCTTGGGCGAGAGTAGTACTAGGATGGGTGACCTCCCGGGAAGTCCTCGTGTTGCACCCCTTTTTATTTTTTTTATTTTTTTTTAGCCTAAAACGAGTCTAAACTTGAAAACCCCATAACTTTTGAACCGTGAGGAACTACGTCGCCCATAGCACCATTTCGGAAAGCCCCAGAAACCATAATGGGCGGTGAATAGGGGGCGCAATTTTTCGGGCTCAAATTCAGCCGTTTTGACCCTCAAACGGGCTGCGGAAAGTTATGGCACGTAAAAAAGATCGAAAGCGGATTCTCAAGGTGTTTTTGATGCTTTCTTAACGCCGTTAACCTCGATGCACTTTTTCGCTCGAAACAAAACGGCAAGAAAATCATGCGCGCCCCACGGCCTTACACTTGGATTGGCCGCGAAAAGGATATATAGAAACGAGAGTGATGTACTGTCGGGTGCGATCATACCAGCACTAATGCACCGGATCCCATCAGAACTCCGCAGTTAAGCGTGCTTGGGCGAGAGTAGTACTAGGATGGGTGACCTCCCGGGAAGTCCTCGTGTTGCACCCCTTTTTATTTTTTAATTTTTTTTAGCCTAAAACGAGTCTAAACTTGAAAACCCATAACTTTTGAACCGTGAGGAACTACGTCGCCCATAGCACCATTTCGGAAAGCCCCAGAAACCATAATGGGCGGTGAATAGGGGGCGCAATTTTTCGGGCTCAAATTCAGCCGTTTTGACCCTCAAACGGGCTGCGGAAAGTTATGGCACGTAAAAAAGATCGAAAGCGGATTCTCAAGGTGTTTTTGATGCTTTCTTAACGCCGTTAACCTCGATGCACTTTTTCGCTCGAAACAAAACGGCAAGAAAATCATGCGCGCCCCACGGCCTTACACTTGGATTGGCCGCGAAAAGGATATATAGAAACGAGAGTGATGTACTGTCGGGTGCGATCATACCAGCACTAATGCACCGGATCCCATCAGAACTCCGCAGTTAAGCGTGCTTGGGCGAGAGTAGTACTAGGATGGGTGACCTCCCGGGAAGTCCTCGTGTTGCACCCCTTTTTATTTTTTAATTTTTTTTAGCCTAAAACGAGTCTAAACTTGAAAACCCCATAACTTTTGAACCGTGAGGAACTACGTCGCCCATAGCACCATTTCGGAAAGCCCCAGAAACCATAATGGGCGGTGAATAGGGGGCGCAATTTTTCGGGCTCAAATTCAGCCGTTTTGACCCTCAAACGGGCTGCGGAAAGTTATGGCACGTAAAAAAGATCGAAAGCGGATTCTCAAGGTGTTTTTGATGCTTTCTTAACGCCGTTAACCTCGATGCACTTTTTCGCTCGAAACAAAACGGCAAGAAAATCATGCGCGCCCCACGGCCTTACACTTGGATTGGCCGCGAAAAGGATATATAGAAACGAGAGTGATGTACTGTCGGGTGCGATCATACCAGCACTAATGCACCGGATCCCATCAGAACTCCGCAGTTAAGCGTGCTTGGGCGAGAGTAGTACTAGGATGGGTGACCTCCCGGGAAGTCCTCGTGTTGCACCCCTTTTTATTTTTTAATTTTTTTTAGCCTAAAACGAGTCTAAACTTGAAACCCCATAACTTTTGAACCGTGAGGAACTACGTCGCCCATAGCACCATTTCGGAAAGCCCCAGAAACCATAATGGGCGGTGAATAGGGGGCGCAATTTTTCGGGCTCAAATTCAGCCGTTTTGACCCTCAAACGGGCTGCGGAAAGTTATGGCACGTAAAAAAGATCGAAAGCGGATTCTCAAGGTGTTTTTGATGCTTTCTTAACGCCGTTAACCTCGATGCACTTTTTCGCTCGAAACAAAACGGCAAGAAAATCATGCGCGCCCCACGGCCTTACACTTGGATTGGCCGCGAAAAGGATATATAGAAACGAGAGTGATGTACTGTCGGGTGCGATCATACCAGCACTAATGCACCGGATCCCATCAGAACTCCGCAGTTAAGCGTGCTTGGGCGAGAGTAGTACTAGGATGGGTGACCTCCCGGGAAGTCCTCGTGTTGCACCCCTTTTTATTTTTTAATTTTTTTTTAGCCTAAAACGAGTCTAAAAAAACAAACTAACTTTTGAACCGTGAGGAACTACGTCGCCCATAGCACCATTTCGGAAAGCCCCAGAAACCATAATGGGCGGTGAATAGGGGGCGCAATTTTTCGGGCTCAAATTCAGCCGTTTTGACCCTCAAACGGGCTGCGGAAAGTTATGGCACGTAAAAAAGATCGAAAGCGGATTCTCAAGGTGTTTTTGATGCTTTCTTAACGCCGTTAACCTCGATGCACTTTTTCGCTCGAAACAAAACGGCAAGAAAATCATGCGCGCCCCACGGCCTTACACTTGGATTGGCCGCGAAAAGGATATATAGAAACGAGAGTGATGTACTGTCGGGTGCGATCATACCAGCACTAATGCACCGGATCCCATCAGAACTCCGCAGTTAAGCGTGCTTGGGCGAGAGTAGTACTAGGATGGGTGACCTCCCGGGAAGTCCTCGTGTTGCACCCCTTTTTATTTTTTAATTTTTTTTAGCCTAAAACGAGTCTAAACTTGAAAACCCATAACTTTTGAACCGTGAGGAACTACGTCGCCCATAGCACCATTTCGGAAAGCCCCAGAAACCATAATGGGCGGTGAATAGGGGGCGCAATTTTTCGGGCTCAAATTCAGCCGTTTTGACCCTCAAACGGGCTGCGGAAAGTTATGGCACGTAAAAAAGATCGAAAGCGGATTCTCAAGGTGTTTTTGATGCTTTCTTAACGCCGTTAACCTCGATGCACTTTTTCGCTCGAAACAAAACGGCAAGAAAATCATGCGCGCCCCACGGCCTTACACTTGGATTGGCCGCGAAAAGGATATATAGAAACGAGAGTGATGTACTGTCGGGTGCGATCATACCAGCACTAATGCACCGGATCCCATCAGAACTCCGCAGTTAAGCGTGCTTGGGCGAGAGTAGTACTAGGATGGGTGACCTCCCGGGAAGTCCTCGTGTTGCACCCCTTTTTATTTTTAAATTTTTTTAGCCTAAAACGAGTCTAAACTTGAAAACCCCATAACTTTTGAACCGTGAGGAACTACGTCGCCCATAGCACCATTTCGGAAAGCCCCAGAAACCATAATGGGCGGTGAATAGGGGGCGCAATTTTTCGGGCTCAAATTCAGCCGTTTTGACCCTCAAACGGGCTGCGGAAAGTTATGGCACGTAAAAAAGATCGAAAGCGGATTCTCAAGGTGTTTTTGATGCTTTCTTAACGCCGTTAACCTCGATGCACTTTTTCGCTCGAAACAAAACGGCAAGAAAATCATGCGCGCCCCACGGCCTTACACTTGGATTGGCCGCGAAAAGGATATATAGAAACGAGAGTGATGTACTGTCGGGTGCGATCATACCAGCACTAATGCACCGGATCCCATCAGAACTCCGCAGTTAAGCGTGCTTGGGCGAGAGTAGTACTAGGATGGGTGACCTCCCGGGAAGTCCTCGTGTTGCACCCCTTTTTATTTTTTAATTTTTTTTAGCCTAAAACGAGTCTAAACTTGAAAACCCCATAACTTTTGAACCGTGAGGAACTACGTCGCCCATAGCACCATTTCGGAAAGCCCCAGAAACCATAATGGGCGGTGAATAGGGGGCGCAATTTTTCGGGCTCAAATTCAGCCGTTTTGACCCTCAAACGGGCTGCGGAAAGTTATGGCACGTAAAAAAGATCGAAAGCGGATTCTCAAGGTGTTTTTGATGCTTTCTTAACGCCGTTAACCTCGATGCACTTTTTCGCTCGAAACAAAACGGCAAGAAAATCATGCGCGCCCCACGGCCTTACACTTGGATTGGCCGCGAAAAGGATATATAGAAACGAGAGTGATGTACTGTCGGGTGCGATCATACCAGCACTAATGCACCGGATCCCATCAGAACTCCGCAGTTAAGCGTGCTTGGGCGAGAGTAGTACTAGGATGGGTGACCTCCCGGGAAGTCCTCGTGTTGCACCCCTTTTTATTTTTTAATTTTTTTTAGCCTAAAACGAGTCTAAACTTGAAAACCCCATAACTTTTGAACCGTGAGGAACTACGTCGCCCATAGCACCATTTCGGAAAGCCCCAGAAACCATAATGGGCGGTGAATAGGGGGCGCAATTTTTCGGGCTCAAATTCAGCCGTTTTGACCCTCAAACGGGCTGCGGAAAGTTATGGCACGTAAAAAAGATCGAAAGCGGATTCTCAAGGTGTTTTTGATGCTTTCTTAACGCCGTTAACCTCGATGCACTTTTTCGCTCGAAACAAAACGGCAAGAAAATCATGCGCGCCCCACGGCCTTACACTTGGATTGGCCGCGAAAAGGATATATAGAAACGAGAGTGATGTACTGTCGGGTGCGATCATACCAGCACTAATGCACCGGATCCCATCAGAACTCCGCAGTTAAGCGTGCTTGGGCGAGAGTAGTACTAGGATGGGTGACCTCCCGGGAAGTCCTCGTGTTGCACCCCTTTTTATTTTTTAATTTTTTTTTAGCCTAAAACGAGTCTAAACTTGAAAACCCCATAACTTTTGAACCGTGAGGAACTACGTCGCCCATAGCACCATTTCGGAAAGCCCCAGAAACCATAATGGGCGGTGAATAGGGGGCGCAATTTTTCGGGCTCAAATTCAGCCGTTTTGACCCTCAAACGGGCTGCGGAAAGTTATGGCACGTAAAAAAGATCGAAAGCGGATTCTCAAGGTGTTTTTGATGCTTTCTTAACGCCGTTAACCTCGATGCACTTTTTCGCTCGAAACAAAACGGCAAGAAAATCATGCGCGCCCCACGGCCTTACACTTGGATTGGCCGCGAAAAGGATATATAGAAACGAGAGTGATGTACTGTCGGGTGCGATCATACCAGCACTAATGCACCGGATCCCATCAGAACTCCGCAGTTAAGCGTGCTTGGGCGAGAGTAGTACTAGGATGGGTGACCTCCCGGGAAGTCCTCGTGTTGCACCCCTTTTTATTTTTTAATTTTTTTTTAGCCTAAAACGAGTCTAAACTTGAAAACCCCATAACTTTTGAACCGTGAGGAACTACGTCGCCCATAGCACCATTTCGGAAAGCCCCAGAAACCATAATGGGCGGTGAATAGGGGGCGCAATTTTTCGGGCTCAAATTCAGCCGTTTTGACCCTCAAACGGGCTGCGGAAAGTTATGGCACGTAAAAAAGATCGAAAGCGGATTCTCAAGGTGTTTTTGATGCTTTCTTAACGCCGTTAACCTCGATGCACTTTTTCGCTCGAAACAAAACGGCAAGAAAATCATGCGCGCCCCACGGCCTTACACTTGGATTGGCCGCGAAAAGGATATATAGAAACGAGAGTGATGTACTGTCGGGTGCGATCATACCAGCACTAATGCACCGGATCCCATCAGAACTCCGCAGTTAAGCGTGCTTGGGCGAGAGTAGTACTAGGATGGGTGACCTCCCGGGAAGTCCTCGTGTTGCACCCCTTTTTATTTTTTAATTTTTTTTTAGCCTAAAACGAGTCTAAACTTGAAAACCCCATAACTTTTGAACCGTGAGGAACTACGTCGCCCATAGCACCATTTCGGAAAGCCCCAGAAACCATAATGGGCGGTGAATAGGGGGCGCAATTTTTCGGGCTCAAATTCAGCCGTTTTGACCCTCAAACGGGCTGCGGAAAGTTATGGCACGTAAAAAAGATCGAAAGCGGATTCTCAAGGTGTTTTTGATGCTTTCTTAACGCCGTTAACCTCGATGCACTTTTTCGCTCGAAACAAAACGGCAAGAAAATCATGCGCGCCCCACGGCCTTACACTTGGATTGGCCGCGAAAAGGATATATAGAAACGAGAGTGATGTACTGTCGGGTGCGATCATACCAGCACTAATGCACCGGATCCCATCAGAACTCCGCAGTTAAGCGTGCTTGGGCGAGAGTAGTACTAGGATGGGTGACCTCCCGGGAAGTCCTCGTGTTGCACCCCTTTTTATTTTTTAATTTTTTTTAGCCTAAAACGAGTCTAAACTTGAAAACCCCATAACTTTTGAACCGTGAGGAACTACGTCGCCCATAGCACCATTTCGGAAAGCCCCAGAAACCATAATGGGCGGTGAATAGGGGGCGCAATTTTTCGGGCTCAAATTCAGCCGTTTTGACCCTCAAACGGGCTGCGGAAAGTTATGGCACGTAAAAAAGATCGAAAGCGGATTCTCAAGGTGTTTTTGATGCTTTCTTAACGCCGTTAACCTCGATGCACTTTTTCGCTCGAAACAAAACGGCAAGAAAATCATGCGCGCCCCACGGCCTTACACTTGGATTGGCCGCGAAAAGGATATATAGAAACGAGAGTGATGTACTGTCGGGTGCGATCATACCAGCACTAATGCACCGGATCCCATCAGAACTCCGCAGTTAAGCGTGCTTGGGCGAGAGTAGTACTAGGATGGGTGACCTCCCGGGAAGTCCTCGTGTTGCACCCCTTTTTATTTTTTAATTTTTTTTAGCCTAAAACGAGTCTAAACTTGAAAACCCCATAACTTTTGAACCGTGAGGAACTACGTCGCCCATAGCACCATTTCGGAAAGCCCCAGAAACCATAATGGGCGGTGAATAGGGGGCGCAATTTTTCGGGCTCAAATTCAGCCGTTTTGACCCTCAAACGGGCTGCGGAAAGTTATGGCACGTAAAAAAGATCGAAAGCGGATTCTCAAGGTGTTTTTGATGCTTTCTTAACGCCGTTAACCTCGATGCACTTTTTCGCTCGAAACAAAACGGCAAGAAAATCATGCGCGCCCCACGGCCTTACACTTGGATTGGCCGCGAAAAGGATATATAGAAACGAGAGTGATGTACTGTCGGGTGCGATCATACCAGCACTAATGCACCGGATCCCATCAGAACTCCGCAGTTAAGCGTGCTTGGGCGAGAGTAGTACTAGGATGGGTGACCTCCCGGGAAGTCCTCGTGTTGCACCCCTTTTTATTTTTTAATTTTTTTTTAGCCTAAAACGAGTCTAAACTTGAAAACCCCATAACTTTTGAACCGTGAGGAACTACGTCGCCCATAGCACCATTTCGGAAAGCCCCAGAAACCATAATGGGCGGTGAATAGGGGGCGCAATTTTTCGGGCTCAAATTCAGCCGTTTTGACCCTCAAACGGGCTGCGGAAAGTTATGGCACGTAAAAAAGATCGAAAGCGGATTCTCAAGGTGTTTTTGATGCTTTCTTAACGCCGTTAACCTCGATGCACTTTTTCGCTCGAAACAAAACGGCAAGAAAATCATGCGCGCCCCACGGCCTTACACTTGGATTGGCCGCGAAAAGGATATATAGAAACGAGAGTGATGTACTGTCGGGTGCGATCATACCAGCACTAATGCACCGGATCCCATCAGAACTCCGCAGTTAAGCGTGCTTGGGCGAGAGTAGTACTAGGATGGGTGACCTCCCGGGAAGTCCTCGTGTTGCACCCCTTTTTATTTTTTAATTTTTTTTAGCCTAAAACGAGTCTAAACTTGAAAACCTCATAACTTTTGAACCGTGAGGAACTACGTCGCCCATAGCACCATTTCGGAAAGCCCCAGAAACCATAATGGGCGGTGAATAGGGGGCGCAATTTTTCGGGCTCAAATTCAGCCGTTTTGACCCTCAAACGGGCTGCGGAAAGTTATGGCACGTAAAAAAGATCGAAAGCGGATTCTCAAGGTGTTTTTGATGCTTTCTTAACGCCGTTAACCTCGATGCACTTTTTCGCTCGAAACAAAACGGCAAGAAAATCATGCGCGCCCCACGGCCTTACACTTGGATTGGCCGCGAAAAGGATATATAGAAACGAGAGTGATGTACTGTCGGGTGCGATCATACCAGCACTAATGCACCGGATCCCATCAGAACTCCGCAGTTAAGCGTGCTTGGGCGAGAGTAGTACTAGGATGGGTGACCTCCCGGGAAGTCCTCGTGTTGCACCCCTTTTTATTTTTTTTTTTTTTTAGCCTAAAACGAGTCTAAACTTGAAAACCCCATAACTTTTGAACCGTGAGGAACTACGTCGCCCATAGCACCATTTCGGAAAGCCCCAGAAACCATAATGGGCGGTGAATAGGGGGCGCAATTTTTCGGGCTCAAATTCAGCCGTTTTGACCCTCAAACGGGCTGCGGAAAGTTATGGCACGTAAAAAAGATCGAAAGCGGATTCTCAAGGTGTTTTTGATGCTTTCTTAACGCCGTTAACCTCGATGCACTTTTTCGCTCGAAACAAAACGGCAAGAAAATCATGCGCGCCCCACGGCCTTACACTTGGATTGGCCGCGAAAAGGATATATAGAAACGAGAGTGATGTACTGTCGGGTGCGATCATACCAGCACTAATGCACCGGATCCCATCAGAACTCCGCAGTTAAGCGTGCTTGGGCGAGAGTAGTACTAGGATGGGTGACCTCCCGGGAAGTCCTCGTGTTGCACCCCTTTTTATTTTTTAATTTTTTTTTAGCCTAAAACGAGTCTAAACTTGAAAACCCCATAACTTTTGAACCGTGAGGAACTACGTCGCCCATAGCACCATTTCGAAAGCCCCAGAAACCATAATGGGCGGTGAATAGGGGGCGCAATTTTTCGGGCTCAAATTCAGCCGTTTTGACCCTCAAACGGGCTGCGGAAAGTTATGGCACGTAAAAAAGATCGAAAGCGGATTTTCAAGGTGTTTTTGATGCTTTCTTAACGCCGTTAACCTCGATGCACTTTTTCGCTCGAAACAAAACGGCAAGAAAATCATGCGCGCCCCACGGCCTTACACTTGGATTGGCCGCGAAAAGGATATATAGAAACGAGAGTGATGTACTGTCGGGTGCGATCATACCAGCACTAATGCACCGGATCCTATCAGAACTCCGCAGTTAAGCGTGCTTGGGCGAGAGTAGTACTAGGATGGGTGACCTCCCGGGAAGTCCTCGTGTTGCACCCCTTTTTATTTTTAATTTTTTTTAGCCTAAAACGAGTCTAAACTTGAAAACCCATAACTTTTGAACCGTGAGGAACTACGTCGCCCATAGCACCATTTCGGAAAGCCCCAGAAACCATAATGGGCGGTGAATAGGGGGCGCAATTTTTCGGGCTCAAATTCAGCCGTTTTGACCCTCAAACGGGCTGCGGAAAGTTATGGCACGTAAAAAGATCGAAAGCGGATTCTCAAGGTGTTTTTGATGCTTTCTTAACGCCGTTAACCTCGATGCACTTTTTCGCTCGAAACAAAACGGCAAGAAAATCATGCGCGCCCACGGCCTTACACTTGGATTGGCCGCGAAAAGGATATATAGAAACGAGAGTGATGTACTGTCGGGTGCGATCATACCAGCACTAATGCACCGGATCCCATCAGAACTCCGCAGTTAAGCGTGCTTGGGCGAGAGTAGTACTAGGATGGGTGACCTCCCGGGAAGTCCTCGTGTTGCACCCCTTTTTATTTTTTAATTTTTTTTTAGCCTAAAACGAGTCTAAACTTGAAAACCCATAACTTTTGAACCGTGAGGAACTACGTCGCCCATAGCACCATTTCGGAAAGCCCCAGAAACCATAATGGGCGGTGAATAGGGGGCGCAATTTTTCGGGCTCAAATTCAGCCGTTTTGACCCTCAAACGGGCTGCGGAAAGTTATGGCACGTAAAAAAGATCGAAAGCGGATTCTCAAGGTGTTTTTGATGCTTTCTTAACGCCGTTAACCTCGATGCACTTTTTCGCTCGAAACAAAACGGCAAGAAAATCATGCGCGCCCCACGGCCTTACACTTGGATTGGCCGCGAAAAGGATATATAGAAACGAGAGTGATGTACTGTCGGGTGCGATCATACCAGCACTAATGCACCGGATCCCATCAGAACTCCGCAGTTAAGCGTGCTTGGGCGAGAGTAGTACTAGGATGGGTGACCTCCCGGGAAGTCCTCGTGTTGCACCCCTTTTTATTTTTTAATTTTTTTTTAGCCTAAAACGAGTCTAAACTTGAAAACCCCATAACTTTTGAACCGTGAGGAACTACGTCGCCCATAGCACCATTTCGGAAAGCCCCAGAAACCATAATGGGCGGTGAATAGGGGGCGCAATTTTTCGGGCTCAAATTCAGCCGTTTTGACCCTCAAACGGGCTGCGGAAAGTTATGGCACGTAAAAAAGATCGAAAGCGGATTCTCAAGGTGTTTTTGATGCTTTCTTAACGCCGTTAACCTCGATGCACTTTTTCGCTCGAAACAAAACGGCAAGAAAATCATGCGCGCCCCACGGCCTTACACTTGGATTGGCCGCGAAAAGGATATATAGAAACGAGAGTGATGTACTGTCGGGTGCGATCATACCAGCACTAATGCACCGGATCCCATCAGAACTCCGCAGTTAAGCGTGCTTGGGCGAGAGTAGTACTAGGATGGGTGACCTCCCGGGAAGTCCTCGTGTTGCACCCCCTTTTTATTTTTTAATTTTTTTTAGCCTAAAACGAGTCTAAACTTGAAAACCCATAACTTTTGAACCGTGAGGAACTACGTCGCCCATAGCACCATTTCGGAAAGCCCCAGAAACCATAATGGGCGGTGAATAGGGGGCGCAATTTTTCGGGCTCAAATTCAGCCGTTTTGACCCTCAAACGGGCTGCGGAAAGTTATGGCACGTAAAAAAGATCGAAAGCGGATTCTCAAGGTGTTTTTGATGCTTTCTTAACGCCGTTAACCTCGATGCACTTTTTCGCTCGAAACAAAACGGCAAGAAAATCATGCGCGCCCCACGGCCTTACACTTGGATTGGCCGCGAAAAGGATATATAGAAACGAGAGTGATGTACTGTCGGGTGCGATCATACCAGCACTAATGCACCGGATCCCATCAGAACTCCGCAGTTAAGCGTGCTTGGGCGAGAGTAGTACTAGGATGGGTGACCTCCCGGGAAGTCCTCGTGTTGCACCCCTTTTTTTTTTAATTTTTTTTTAGCCTAAAACGAGTCTAAACTTGAAAACCTCATAACTTTTGAACCGTGAGGAACTACGTCGCCCATAGCACCATTTCGGAAAGCCCCAGAAACCATAATGGGCGGTGAATAGGGGGCGCAATTTTTCGGGCTCAAATTCAGCCGTTTTGACCCTCAAACGGGCTGCGGAAAATTATGGCACGTAAAAAGATCGAAAGCGGATTCTCAAGGTGTTTTTGATGCTTTCTTAACGCCGTTAACCTCGATGCACTTTTTCGCTCGAAACAAAACGGCAAGAAAATCATGCGCGCCCCACGGCCTTACACTTGGATTGGCCGCGAAAAGGATATATAGAAACGAGAGTGATGTACTGACGGGTGCGATCATACCAGCACTAATGCACCGGATCCCA
This sequence comes from Brassica rapa, assembly GCF_000309985.2. Taxonomy (NCBI): domain Eukaryota; kingdom Viridiplantae; phylum Streptophyta; class Magnoliopsida; order Brassicales; family Brassicaceae; genus Brassica; species Brassica rapa. The sequence goes on from NW_022610822.1 coordinate 81,538, forward strand.
TCAGAACTCCGCAGTAAGCGTGCTGGGCGAGAGTAGTACTAGGATGGGTGACCTCCCGGGAAGTCCTCGTGTTGCACACCCTTTTTATTTTTAATTTTTTTTTAGCCTAAAACGAGTCTAAACTTGAAAACCTCATAACTTTTGAACCGTGAGGAACTACGTCGCCCATAGCACCATTTCGGAAAGCCCCAGAAACCATAATGGGCGGTGAATAGGGGCGCAATTTTTCGGGCTCAAATTCAGCCGTTTTGACCCTCAAACGGGCTGCGGAAAGTTATGGCACGTAAAAAAGATCGAAAGCGGATTCTCAAGGTGTTTTGATGCTTTCTTAACGCCGTTAACCTCGATGCACTTTTCGCTCGAAACAAAACGGCAAGAAAATCATGCGCGCCCCACGGCCTTACACTTGGATTGGCCGCGAAAGGATATATAGAAACGAGAGTGATGTAACTGTCGGTGCGATCATACAGCACTAATGCACAGATCCCATCAGAACTCCGCAGTTAAGCGTGCTTGGGCGAGAGTAGTACTAGGATGGGTGACCTCCCGGGAAGTCCTCGTGTTGCACCCCTTTTTTATTTTTAATTTTTTTTAGCCTAAAACGAGTCTAAACTTGAAAACCTCATAACTTTTGAACCGTGAGGAACTACGTCGCCCATAGCACCATTTCGGAAGCCCCCAGAAACATAATGGGCGGTGAATAGGGGCGCAATTTTGGGCTCAAATTCAGCCGTTTTGACCCTCAAACGGGCTGCGCGAAAGTTATGGCACGTAAAAAGATCGAAAGCGGATTCTCAAGGTGTTTTTGATGCTTTCTTAACGCCGTTAACCTCGATGCACTTTTTCGCTCGAAACAAAACGGCAAGAAAAATCATGCGCGCCCCACGGCCTTACACTTGGATTGGCCGCGAAAAGGATATATAGAAACGAGAGTGATGTACTGACGGGTGCGATCATACCAGCACTAATGCAAACCGGATCCCATCAGAACTCCGCAGTTAAGCGGCTTGGGCGAGAGTAGTACTAGGATGGGTGACCCTCCCGGGAAGTCCTCGTGTTGCACCCCTTTTTATTTTTTAATTTTTTTTTAGCCTAAAACGAGTCTAAACTTGAAACCCCATAACTTTTTATTTTGAACGCGTGAGGAACACGTCGCCCATTAGCAAGCACATTTCGGAAAGCCCCAGAAACCATAATGGGGCTGTGAATAGGGGCGCAATTTTTCGGGCTCAAATTCAGCCGTTTTGACCCTCAAACGGGTGCGGAAAGTTATGGCACGTAAAAAAGATCGAAAGCGGATTCTCAGAG
>NW_022610823.1:0-27460 GCF_000309985.2 Brassica rapa
TGTGCTATTCCCAAACTGGGAACTGGAATCACCTGATTGAAAGTGGGATAACTTCTTTTCCCAACTCCTATGAGATTTATTCAACTTCCTGGTGATCTACACCACTTATGTATTCAAATCAAGCTTCTCACAAAGTGATTCATCCTGGTTTGATTTGAACGACGAAGAAGCTGTGCTATTCCCAAACTGGGAAACTGGAAAATCACCTGATTTGAAAGTGATGATAACTTCTTCACGCCAACTCCTATGTGATTTATTCAACCCTCCGGTGATTCTCCACACTTTATGTATCCAAATCAAGCTCTCACAAAGGATTATCCTGGTTTGATTGGAACGACGAAGAAGCTGTGCTATTCCCAAACTGGGAAACTGGAATCACCTGATTTGAAAGTGGGATAAATTCTTATCCCAACTCCTATGAGATTTATTCAACTTCCTGTATCTTCACCCACTTATGTATCCAAATCAAGCTTCTCACAAAGTGATTCATCCTGGTTTGACTGGAACGACGATTGAAGCTGTGCTTCCCAAACTGGGAAACTGGAATCACCTGATTTGAAAGTGGGATAACTTCTTCATCCCAACTCTCCTATGAGATTTATTCAACTTCCTGGTGATTCTCCACCACTTTATGTATCCAAATCAAGCTTCTTCACAAAGAGATTCATCCTGGTTTGATTGAACGACGATGAAGCTGTGCTATTCCCAAATGGGAAACTGGACTCACCTGATTTGAAAGTGGGATAACTTCTTCATCCCAACTCCTATGAGATTTATTCAACTTCCTGGTTGATTCTCCACCACTTATGTATCCAAATCAAGCTTCTCACAAAGATTGATCATCCTGGTTTGATTGGAACGACGAAGAAGAAGCTTCTATTCCCAAACTGGGGGAAATGGCATCACCTGATTTGAAAGTGGGATAACTTCTTCATCCCCAACTCCTATGAGATTTATTCAACTTCCTGGTGATTCTCCACCACTTTATGTATCCAAATCAAGCTTCTCTCCAAAGTGATTCATCCTGGTTTGATTTGGAACGACGAAGAAGCTGTGCTATTCCCAAACTGGGAAACTGGAATCACCTGATTTGAATTTGAAAGTGGGATAACTTCTTCATCCCAACTCCTATGAGATTTATTCAACTTCCTGGTGATTCTCCACCACTTTATGTATCCAAATCAAGCTTCTCACAAAGTGATTCATCCTGGTTTGATTGGAACGACGAAGAAAGCTGTGCTATTCCCAAACTGGGAAACTGGAATCACCTGATTTGAAAGTGGGATAACTCTTCATCCCCAACTCCTATGAGATTTATTCAACTTCCTGGTGATTCTCCACCACTTTATGTATCCAAATCAAGCTTCTCACAAAGTGATTCATCCTGGTTTGATTGGAACGACGAAGAAGCTGTGCTATTCCCAAACTGGGGAAACTGGAATCACCTGATTTGAAATTGGGATAACTTCTTCATCCCAAACTCCTATGAGATTTATTCAACTCCTGGTGATTCTCCACCACTTTATGTATCCAAATCAAGCTTCTCACAAAGTGATTCATCCTGGTTTGATTGGAACGACGAAGAAGCTGTGCTATTCCCAAACTGGAAAACTTGGGAATCACCTGATTTGAAGTGGGATAACTTCTTTTCCCAACTCCTATGAGATTTATTCAACTTCCTGGTGATTCTCCACCACTTTATGTATCCAAATCAAGCTTCTCACAAAGTGATTCATCCTGGTTTGATTGAACAACGACGATGAAGCTGTGCTATTCCCAAACTGGGAAACTGGAATCACCTGATTTGAAAGTGGATAACTTCTTCATCCCAACTCCTATGAGATTTATTCAACTTCCTGGTGATTCTCCACCACTTTATGTATCCAAATCAAGCTTCTCACAAAGTGATTCATCCTGGTTTGATTGGAACGACGATGAAAGCTGTGCTATTCCCAAACTGGGAAACTGGAATCACCTGATTGAAAGTGGGATAACTTCTTCATCCCAACTCCTATGAGATTTATTCAACTTCCTGGTGATTCTCCACCACTTATGTATCCAAATCAAGCTTCTCACAAAAGTGATTCATCCTGGTTTGATGGAACGACGAAGAAGCTGTGCTATTCCCAAACTGGGAAAACTGGAATCACCTGATTTGAAAGTGGGATAACTTTTTCGCCAACTCCTATGAGATTTATTCAACTTCCTGGTGATTCTCCACCACTTTATGTATTCAAATCAAGCTTCTCACAAAGTGATTCATCCTGGTTTGATTTGAACGACGAGAGAGAAGCTGTGCTATTCCCAAACTGGGAAACTGGAATCACCTGATTTGAAAGTGGGATAATCTTCCCGCCAACTCCTATGTGATTTATTCAACTTCCTGGTGATTCTCCACCACTTTATGTATCCAAATCAAGCTTCTCACAAAGTGATTCATCCTGGTTGATTGGAACGACGAAGACGTGTCCTATTCCCAAACTGGGAAACTGGAATCACCTGATTGAAAGTGGGATAACTTCTTTCATCCCAACTCCTATGAGATTTATTCAACTTCTGGTGATTCTCCACCACTTTATGTATCCAAATCAAGCTTCTCACAAAGTGATTCATCCTGGTTATGGGAACGACGAAGAAGCTGTGCTATTCCCAAACTGGGAAACTGGAATCACCTGATTTGAAAGTGGGATAACTTCTTCATCCCAACTCCTATGAGATTTATTCAACTTCCTGTGATTCTCCACCTTTATGTATCCAAATCAAGCTTCTCACAAAGTGATTCATCCTGGTTTGATTGGAACGACGAAGAAGCTGTGCTATTCCCAAACTGGGAAACTGGAATCACCTGATTTGAAAGTGGGATAACTTCTTCATCCCAATTCTATGAGATTTATTCAACTTCCTGGTGATTCTCCACCACTTTATGTATCCAAATCAAGCTTCTCACAAAGTGATTCATCCTGGTTTGATTGAACGACGAAGAAGCTGTGCTATTCCCAAACTGGGAAACTGGAATCACCTGATTTGAAAGTGGGATAACTTCTTCATCCCAACTCCTATGAGATTTATTCAACTTCCTGGTGTTTCTCCACCACTTTATGTATCCAAATCAAGCTTCTCACAAAGTGATTCATCCTGGTTTGATTGGAACGACAAAGAAGCTGTGCTATTCCCAAACTGGGAAACTGGAATCACCTGATTTGAAAGTGGGATAACTTCTTCATCCCAATCCTATGAGATTTATTCAACTTCCTGGGTATTCTCCACCACTTTATGTATCCAAATCAAGCTTCTCACAAAGTAGGTCATCCTGGTTTGAATGGAACGACGAAAAAGCTGTGCTATTCCCAAATTGGGAAACTGGAATCACCTGATTTGAAAGTGGGATAACTTATTTTCGCCAACTCCTATGAGATTTTTTCAACTTCCTGGTGATTCTCCACAACTTTATGTATCCAAATCAAGCTTCTCACAAAGTGAATCATCCTGGTTTGATGGGAACGACGATGAAGCTGTGCTATTCCCAAACTGGGAAACTGGAATCACCTGATTTGAAAGTGGGATAACTTCTTCATCCCAACTCTTATGAGATTTATTCAACTTCCTGGTGATTATACACCACTAAATGTATCCAAATCAAGCTTCTCACAAAGTGATTCATCCTGGTTTGACTGGAACGACGATGAAGCTGTGATATTCCCAAACTGGGAAACTGGAATCACCTGATTTGAAAGTGGGATAACTTCTTCATCCCAACTCCTATGAGATTTATTCAATTTCCTGGTGATTCTCCAGCACTTTATGTATCCAAATCAAGCTTCTCAAAAAGTGATTCATCCTGGTTTGATTGGAACGACTAAGAAGTTGTGCTATTCCCAAACTGGGAAACTGGAATCACATGATTTGAAATTGGGATAACTTTTTCATCCCAACTCCTATGAGATTTATTCAACTTCCTGGTGATTCTACACCACTTTATGTATCCAAATGAAGCTTCTCACAAAGTGATTCATCCTGGTTTGATTGGAACGACGAAGAAGCTGTGCTATTCCCAAACTGGGAAACTGGAATCACCTGATTTGAAAGTGGGATAACTTCTTTTCGCCAACTCCTATGAGATTTATTCAACTTCCTGGTGATTCTCCACCACTTTATGTATTCAAATCAAGCTTCTCACAAAGTGATTCATCCTGGTTTGATTTGAACGACGATGAAGCTGTGCTATTCCCAAACTGGGAAACTGGAATCACCTGATTTGAAAGTGGGATAACTTCTTCACGCCAACTCCTATGAGATTTATTCAACTTCCTGGTGATTCTCCACCACTTTATGTATCCAAATAAAGCTTCTCACAAAGTGATTCATCCTGGTTTGATTTGAACGACGATGAAGCTGTGCTATTCCCAAACTGGGAAACTGGAATCACCTGATTTGAAAGTGGGATAACTTCTTCTTGCCAACTCCTATGAGATTTATTCAACTTCCTGGGTATTCTCCACCACTTTATGTATCCAAATCAAGCTTCTCACAAAGGGATTCATCCTGGTTTGATTGGAACGACGAAGAAGCTGTGCTATTCCCAAACTGGGAAACTGGAATCACCTGATTTGAAAGTGGGATAACTTCTTCATCCCAACTCCTATGAGATTTATTCAACTTCCTGGTGATTCTTCACCACTTTATGTATCCAAATCAAGCTTCTCACAAAGTGATTTATCCTGGTTTGACTGGAACGACGATGACGCTGTGCTATACCCAAACTGGGAAACTGGAATCACCTGATTTGAAAGTGGGATAACTTCTTCATCCCAACTCCTATGAGATTTATTCAACTTCCTGGTGATTCTCCACCACTTTATGTATCCAAATCAAGCTTCTTACAAAGAGATTCATCCTGGTTTGATTGGAACGACGAAGAAGCTGTGCTATTCCCAAACTGGGAAACTGGAATCACCTGATTTGAAAGTGGGATAACTTCTTCATCCCAACTCCTATGAGATTTATTCAACTTCCTGGTGATTCTCCACCACTTTATGTATCCAAATCAAGCTTCTCACAAAGTGATTCATCCTGGTATGATTGGAACGACGAAGAAGCTGTGCTATTCCCAAACTGGGAAACTGGAATCACCTGATTTGAAATTGGGATAACTTCTTCATCCCAACTCCTATTGTTAAGTTATGGAGATGATTAAGTGAAAGGATCAAGGGTTTACATGAGAAGAGATATCAAAGGAAGAAAAGGAGTAGTTGTGTGAAGTTAAGGAGAAGTGTACGGATAGGGCAAAGGCCGTACAACTCAGGTACCTTGGGAAGAAAGGCAAAGCTCACATCTATCCTAAAGTGGCCGATGACTCTACAAGAGGAAGAGGCTTTAGGATATGACCGTTGAAGGATAAGGTTGAGACGCGGCTTAAGCTGTTGCTAGCTGTAAAGGCAAAAGGAGCATCTAGGCAAAGATGCCTTTGGCATCAAGCGTGTAAAGCCTCACCCCCGTTCATTCAAATGAAGCGCGCCTCTCCTTGGTTTGACTCCACATGCTTAGTCTTTAGGATTGCTTTCACTATTACAAAACCCTTGTATGCTGATCCATATAAATATGTAATCTCTCCATAATAATAAATCAAGCAAGTCATGAGTCTCTCTTAGTCTCTCTCTCGTTCTTTCTTTAGACTCTTAATCTCATTTTATACTTTAATCTTCTCTAAATCTCTTCTAATCTTTCCTAAATACTCAGATCACTCTAAACATCACTAAAAGTGATATGGTATCAGAGCCAGGTTCGTGAGAACCTGAGGTCGTGTGAGATTCTTTGAAGCCTCAAGGTTGAAGCTTTGAAGAAACTCTTGTGTGTTCTTGTGTGTTTGAGGTTTTCTGGGTACTTTTCAAGTTCAAGACTGGTTGTGGTGTATCATCTGAAGCTGTGTGGGTTGAAGATCGAGGCTGTGAAGGTTTCTACAAGTCACTCAACTCAAGATAAAGTTTCTGAAGCTTAGAGAGTTCATCATTCAACATGGAGAGTGGGATGAACATGAACATGAAGGTAGCTGTGTGTTTCAAGGGAACCAACTACTTGGTGTGGTCTCGGATGGTGAGAACCACGGTGGGAAGCAAGGGGTTGTGGAAGCATATCACCCCCGGAGAAGCTCCAAAACTCATCACTCAAGGAGAGGATGATGGTGAGGCTGCAAGCAAGGCGGAAGAGAAGTGGCATCAAGAGGACATGCTGGTGATGTCTGTGCTTCATGCGTCACTTGAGCCGGCTATTCTGGATGCATACAGCTACTGTGAGTCTGCTAAGGAGCTGTGGGATACTTTGAAGAAGGTGTATGGCAACACATCAAACCTAAGCCGAGTGTTTGAAGTGAAGCAAGCCATCAACAACCTTGTACAAGAAGACATGGAGTTCACCAAGCATCTAGGGAGATTCAGGAGTCTCTGGTCCGAAATGGAGATGCTTAGGCCAAGCACAACGGATGCTGATGAGCTCAACAAGAGGAGAGAGCAAGACAAGGTCTTTGGGCTACTCCTCACGCTGAACCCAGCTTACAACGGTCTCATCCAGCACCTGCTTAGAGAAGACACTCTACCTGATCTTGAGGATGTGTGTGCGCGGATTCAGAAGGAGCAAGGCTCCATTGGGTTGTTTGCAAAGAAAGGAGACCTTTCCCTTGCAAGCCAGGCAACTCAAGAGGAAGGTAGCGAAGCTCCACAAGCAAACAAGGCTGCGGCTGCGCATGGGAAGTTTGAGGAGAGGAGGTTCAATGGGAGTTGTGATCACTGCAAGAAGCATGGCCACAAGAAGAGCCAATGCTGGATACTCCATCCTCACCTCAAGCCGGCTAAGTTCATGAAGGATCGTGAGGCAAGGGCTAATGTCTCGGATGGTACAAGTGGAGCTGGTACAAGCAAAGGAAAGGAGATAGATGGGCGTGAGGCAGGTGATGGAAAGTCTCTTGTAGCCTACACTGGAGCATCAAGCAACCGTGGGAACAATGATCAAGAGTATCTAAGGAGATCCGACCTTGATGCTCTCATTAAGATGTTCAAGGAGAATGGTAACATCTTTGGGTATTCTTTTGGTGCTAGGGTGGTAGAGAACTATGTGTTGGAATGTGCTGAGGTATATGAGAAGGCATTGAGGAGTTAAGGAAATGAGGAAGCAAAGGAGTGAAAGGAAAGAGTGAGTTGAGCAATGGTACGGACGGATCATCCGTACACTGACCGTACAAGGTAAAAGGGAGGACAGTAACTTCACCGAGTAACTCACATGAACTGAGGTGAAGTTACACTCGACCAAGAGCTTATCCAGACGTTGGAGTGGATAAGAGAGGCGCGCATTGACAGCTAAGACAGGCTGGCAAAGACTGGAAAGGAAGAGCATCTTGGACTTGGATCAGGAAGATGCCTAATCGTGTGAAGCTTGTCATTGGCCGGTTCAAACAAAAGCAAAGGCTCTTCCCTTGACTTCACATGCTTAGCTATCCTTATGTTTTCGAAAAACCCTAATGCTTAGGACTATATATATGTAACCTCAGTCATTAATAAAGATTAGACAGTTCTAAACAATCTTTCTCTCTACTCATTTCACTATGATTCTCCATTAGTCTCTAAGTTGTCTCTTAATCTCTTATTCTCCTTCTCTATATGACATTTTCAGAGATCTCAGGTTGTGTGTGTGTATAAGCTCCAATGGAGCAAGCTGAGAAGATTAGAGTTTGTTTTAGGTGATTTTAGAGAGAGAGTTTATAAGAGTGTTTATGTGTTTACTTAAATCAGAAACAAGAGATTTGGAGAGATTAAGAGTATAAGAAAGGGAGAGATTAAAGAGAATCTGATTCAAGAACACATTTCATTATGAAGTGGAGAGGGGAAATCCCCCAAACTCCCTTAAGGGTTTACAAAATCGCCAAACACCTCTTTTTATAAGGTTTACAACTTTGTGGTCTCATAAACCTAAATCTAATGGATAGAAATGACTGAATATAAATGGATGGCCAGGATGGAGAGTTGAGATTGCAATCTGTGTGAGATGTCTTGATTGGAGGAGAGCTAATTGATGTCTGATTGGTTTATTCAAACTGGTCAAAGGGAAGGCTGTTCTCCCATTGGCTCCTTATAGGCTCCCATGTATCAAGCCTTCATTCAGACCATGTTCATGGTCGTGGCTCCCTTTGGCTTTACAGCCAAAGCCAGCCTGTCCATCCTCCAAAGTAACCAATCAGCTCCATCTTTGCTCTCATTGGCCGCTTGCCTCCACAAAGGATCTTCTTGATTCCCTTTTGATGCTTCACGACCAGACTTCTTTTTATCAGCCCTAAGTATGCACAAAGTCTCCCGGACATGTTCTGATCATGCCCTAAGCTTGCACATCTTGTCCCGGACTTTGCACCACCTCAAAACATCTCAAATGGCCAAGTTGTGTTTCCTCGGGTTGTCTCGGTCCGTACGGATCCGTACAGGTCCGTACCATCCGTACTGCCTCGCCCTAAGTATGCACACTTGCCCATTTGCTCCCAAACACTCTTCTAAGTCCCTCCTGGACTTGGCCCTATCTTTGCACAGCCATATGAGCACTTCTGGACACCTTCAAACACTCCTAAAGTCTTCATAGATAATCTCCGGAGGTCTTGCCCTATTCTTGCTCAAGACTCAATCTCAACTCAACCCTTCACCACTCCATTTCTTTTCTTCAAGTCAACACTCCCCCTCAAGCTTGACTTTAGCTGATCCTAAGTCAAGCTTGGAACCTTGAAGAACTTCCTCATTAAAAACCTCACCAAGGAAAACCCTTTGGGACAAAACCTTGATGAGGGAAAAAGAGTAAAGCCTCCAAGGCCTAGGGATTGGCCAGTGAGTCTTTGTGCCTTACCAACAATGTAAGGGACACAAAGACTCTGGATCTCGGCCCCTTCTTGTGATGCAAGGTAGATCACATCTTCTCTTGCTCATCACTCTTCATCTTGTAATAGCTGAGCCTTGGCTGCTTCTTCTTCTAGAGTTTCCACCTTGTTCTAAAGCTTCATGATCGGATGCCTCAGTCTGTAGTACCAAGGCTGCTCTGCTCTGGCCGCCTTGGAGATTGCTTCACCATCCTCCATCTTGCTTCACAAACCGGTATGCTCCTCTTCTTGAATAACCGCCAAGTGCTCTCATCAAGAAGCCTTCTCAACACTCCCCCTCAAGCTTGACCATGTGGAACAAGTCAAGCTTGGAAGGAGAGCTTCTTGATTCTCTACATTTGCTCACTGCCAGTCCACCTTCTTGAACCGGCACCTTTGTGATCATTTGAAGTCTTCTCAACACTCCCCCTCAAGCTTGACCATGTGGAACAAGTCAAGCTTGGGAGAGAAGCTTCATGATCACACCATCAGACCCTTGCAGCACCTTCTGAACTCGCCATCTCCATGGAATGCTTGTGGAACCTTCAGCTCCCTCTTCAGACTGCTCACACTGGAAGCCGCCTTGATAGAGTAGCTCCATCATCTTCACACAGCCGAGAGTGCTCTGAACACTCCCTTGTTCTTCCCACAGCCGGATGACTCCTTTTCCATCAGTTGCTTGCCATGGTCTTCCTTCTTTGCTCACTTAACTCCCCTCCTCAAGCATGGATAGAATGAGGGTCCAAGCTTGGAAGTGAGCAGCCGTGAGTCTTCACTAACCAGTGGCACATCACCACTTCAGTAACCGCTCTCCATTGCTCATGACAATGGGCAATGCCTTCCTCTTTCTCTTGGATTGGTGATGAACTAAGAACACTTCTTGTATACCTGAAACACCACTCAAACTCCAGAGAAGATTAGACATAGGTGCATTGGGTCAGTCCTTGATTCCACATCAAGCTTGAACACCAATGTCTCACTAAAGCAATGCAAGATCAAACAAGACACCCAAGTTTCAAATCATTGCAAGCTTAGCTCTCTAAGTTCTAGTATGATCCTACAGATTCATTACAAGACACTTAGGCAATTTTAACTTCTGCCTTAACTGCATCTTAGACTTGAATCCAAGTGCATCAACCTAAGGCAGCAACAACACTCTAAGCTTTATTATACTACTCGGTTTCAATCAATGAAAGTAAACAGGATCAGACTCATCTAGCATCCTATACAATCATTATAGAACCGAGGCAAGCTTTTCAACTCTCAATCACCATTCACAACTCTCTAGTATCTTGGGACAGATTCTAAACATTTCATATCTAGCAATCTTTAAACATCCACAAGTTTTCAATCACAACACAACCTGTCAATATACTCAAGCTTTATACAAAAGGAAAGAACTTTCTTACAGCCAAGGACCTTTGTATAGATCCTTGATTCCATTGGACAGATTCTGAGTTGTTAGTGTGCACTCCAACGCCTCCATCTTCCATGGACCTTTCCTTTTGAACCACCATGTCTTAGCTCCCACCTTTCTCCATGTTGTACACGCCACACCAGTACAAGCAGCAAGCTTTCTTCTTGAGAAACTTCTTCTTGGACTTTGAATAGCAAGAACCCGGAACTGGCTTTCTTAGAGAGGGTAGCTAATCCGCTCCATTGCCTTTGTTTCCTTGGATCTTCTTTCTTCAAGGGCGACATGGGATGATGAGGAACAGCAGCAGACAGCTTCTGGACTCCAGGATGAACACGCCTGCCTCTTGAGGTGTTGAACAGCCGGATAGAACAGACAGCTTCTTCTTGCTTCAAACGACATGGGGAGAGCTTGGAGCTTCAGCGGAAGAAAGAACCAAGTTCACATGAACCTGGCTCTGATACCATATGACATTTTCAGAGATCTCAGGTTGTGTGTGTGTATAAGCTCCAATGGAGCAAGCTGAGAAGATTAGAGTTTGTTTTAGGTGATTTTAGAGAGAGAGTTTATAAGAGTGTTTATGTGTTTACTTAAATCAGAAACAAGAGATTTGGAGAGATTAAGAGTATAAGAAAGGGAGAGATTAAAGAGAATCTGATTCAAGAACACATTTCATTATGAAGTGGAGAGGGGAAATCCCCCAAACTCCCTTAAGGGTTTACAAAATCGCCAAACACCTCTTTTTATAAGGTTTACAACTTTGTGGTCTCATAAACCTAAATCTAATGGATAGAAATGACTGAATATAAATGGATGGCCAGGATGGAGAGTTGAGATTGCAATCTGTGTGAGATGTCTTGATTGGAGGAGAGCTAATTGATGTCTGATTGGTTTATTCAAACTGGTCAAAGGGAAGGCTGTTCTCCCATTGGCTCCTTATAGGCTCCCATGTATCAAGCCTTCATTCAGACCATGTTCATGGTCGTGGCTCCCTTTGGCTTTACAGCCAAAGCCAGCCTGTCCATCCTCCAAAGTAACCAATCAGCTCCATCTTTGCTCTCATTGGCCGCTTGCCTCCACAAAGGATCTTCTTGATTCCCTTTTGATGCTTCACGACCAGACTTCTTTTTATCAGCCCTAAGTATGCACAAAGTCTCCCGGACATGTTCTGATCATGCCCTAAGCTTGCACATCTTGTCCCGGACTTTGCACCACCTCAAAACATCTCAAATGGCCAAGTTGTGTTTCCTCGGGTTGTCTCGGTCCGTACGGATCCGTACAGGTCCGTACCATCCGTACTGCCTCGCCCTAAGTATGCACACTTGCCCATTTGCTCCCAAACACTCTTCTAAGTCCCTCCTGGACTTGGCCCTATCTTTGCACAGCCATATGAGCACTTCTGGACACCTTCAAACACTCCTAAAGTCTTCATAGATAATCTCCGGAGGTCTTGCCCTATTCTTGCTCAAGACTCAATCTCAACTCAACCCTTCACCACTCCATTTCTTTTCTTCAAGTCAACACTCCCCCTCAAGCTTGACTTTAGCTGATCCTAAGTCAAGCTTGGAACCTTGAAGAACTTCCTCATTAAAACCTCACCAAGGAAAACCCTTTGGGACAAAACCTTGATGAGGGAAAAAGAGTAAAGCCTCCAAGGCCTAGGGATTGGCCAGTGAGTCTTTGTGCCTTACCAACAATGTAAGGGACACAAAGACTCTGGATCTCGGCCCCTTCTTGTGATGCAAGGTAGATCACATCTTCTCTTGCTCATCACTCTTCATCTTGTAATAGCTGAGCCTTGGCTGCTTCTTCTTCTAGAGTTTCCACCTTGTTCTAAAGCTTCATGATCGGATGCCTCAGTCTGTAGTACCAAGGCTGCTCTGCTCTGGCCGCCTTGGAGATTGCTTCACCATCCTCCATCTTGCTTCACAAACCGGTATGCTCCTCTTCTTGAATAACCGCCAAGTGCTCTCATCAAGAAGCCTTCTCAACACTCTAATCCTTTCTAAACTCAGATTATCTTTTACATTCCTAAAAGTCATATGGTATCAGAGCCAGGTTGATTACAATCTGAGTTCGTGAGTGATTCTCTTAAAGATTCAAGCTTGAAACTTTAAGGGAACAAGTGAGTGTGTTTGAGAGTTTCTTGAGAGTTCAAAAGCTCAAGGTGTTTTGCGTGTGTCTTGGTGGTCCGTGGGAGGTTCATTTGAAGACTCAAGAGTGAATCTGTGTTCTAGAGAGCAGCGTGGGTTCTCAGTACAAGATCTAACCGGTTGTTCAAGCTGTAGACGTCAAGCTGTTCAAGATGGAGAGTGGCATGAAGATGAAGGTCGCGGTGACATTCAAAGGAAGCAACTACCTAGTTTGGTCTAGGATGGTGAAGACTGCTGTGGGAAGCAAGGGTTTGTGGAAGCATATCACATCTGGTGAGGCTCCAATGGCGATTACTCAGGAGGGTGATAAGGAGAGCTCCGAGGAGAGTGTTGTAGAGAAGTGGCAACAAGAAGACATGATTGTGATGTCAGTTCTTCATGCCTCGTTGGAGCCGGCTATCCTAGATGCTTATAGCTACTGTGAGACAGCCAAGGAGCTGTGGGATACTCTGAAGAAAGTGTATGGAAACACTTCTAACCTGAACCGAGTGTTTGAAGTCAAGAAGGCGATCAATGGGTTAGCTCAAGATGACATGGAGTTCACTAAACACTTGGGGAGGTTCAGGTCTCTCTGGTCTGAGTTGGAAATGCTGAGGCCAAGCACGGTTGATCCAGAGCTTCTAAATGAGAGGCGTGAGCAGGACAAGGTCTTTGGGTTGCTGCTCACGTTGAATGCAAGCTACAATGGTCTCATTCAGCACATGCTGAGGTCCGAGAAGCTGCCTGACCTTGAGGAGGTGTGCGCTAAGATACAGAAAGAGCAGGGCTCAATGGGTTTGTTTGGAGGCAAGGGAGACTTATCTCTTGCGAATGCTGTGCAACCTGACCGGGAAGAGCCTCCACAAGCCAACAAAGCTGGGTACAACAAGTATGAGGATAGGAAGTTCAATGGAAATTGCGATCATTGCAAGAAGCATGGACACAAGAAGAGCCAGTGCTGGATACTCCATCCCCACTTGAAGCCGGCTAAGTTCATGAAGGAGAGAGAGGCAAAAGCTCACATGACTGAAGGATCAAGCGGAGCAGGGCCATCTAACCGAGGAGCTGAAGTGGAGAACCGTGAAGGAGATGGAAAGGCTTTGGTGACCTATACTGGAGCTATCAACCCCCGAGGCAATGATCAAGACTTCATCAGGAGATCCGAGATGGATGCACTCATCAAAATGCTCAAGGATAATGGTAACATTCATGGGTATTCATTTGGTGCTTCTATGATTGCTAGAACTATAGAAATGACTCCTAATGTGGCTGAGATTGCTAGGATTGATAGTAAGAATGGAATTGAACATTGCATTGATAGAAATGCTAGGATGAATGCATATAGATCACAAATTAGCATCTGCCATAGTGCTAGCAATACATCCAAACCATTGATTATAGATTCAGGTGCATCTCATCATATGATTAGTGACACCAACCTGATTAAGGATATAGAACCTACTAATGGATGTGTGATGATTGCAAATGGGGATAAGATACCTATTAAAGGAATAGGAAACTTGAAGCTATTTGATAAGAACACTAGAGCATTTTACATTCCGGAATTCACATCAAACTTACTTTCAGTTAAGAAATGCACTACTGACTTGAATTGCAATGTTATATTCAGTCCTAATGATGTGAAGTTTCAGGATATTGAGAGCAGCCAATTGATTGGCACAGGAGTTACAAAGGGAGACTTATACATGCTTGAGAAGCTTGATCCTGTTTCCAATTATAACTGCTCATTTACTTCTGCTTCTAGTTTGAATAAAAATGCATTGTGGCATGCTAGATTAGGTCATCCCCATGAGAGGGCTTTAAACTTGATGTTACCAGGTGTGGTTTTTGAAAATAATAAGTGTGAGGCTTGCATTTTAGGCAAGCATTGTAAGAATGTATTTCCAAGAACTTCTACCGTTTATGAAAACTGCTTTGATTTAATTCATACTGATGTGTGGACTGCACCTAGTTTTTCTAGAGATAATCATAAGTACTTTGTCACATTCATTGATGAAAAATCTAAATACACCTGGTTAACACTCATTCCATCAAAAGATAGGGTGATAGATGCATTCAAGAACTTTCAAGCTTATGTGACTAACCATTATCATGCTAGGATTAAGATTTTGAGATCAGATAATGGAGGAGAGTACACAAGCTATGCGTTCAAGAGTCATCTAGATCATCATGGAATCCTTCATCAAACAAGCTGTCCCTACACGCCACAACAGAATGGTGTGGCTGAGAGGAAGAACAGGCACTTGATGGAAGTAGCTCGGTCACTGATGTTTCAAGCTAATGTACCTAAGAGATTCTGCAGTGATGCTGTATCTACTGCGTGCTACCTAATCAACAGGATGCCTACAAAGGTGTTGAAGGATCAAGCACCATTTGAAGTTCTGAACAAGCGCAAGCCATCCTTGGAATACATGAGAGTGTTTGGATGCTTATGCTATGTTCTAGTACCAGGAGAGTTGAGGAACAAGCTAGAAGCAAGAAGCAGAAAGGCAATGTTCATTGGCTACTCCACAACTCAAAAAGGATACAAGTGTTATGATCCAGAAGCTAGAAGGGTGCTTGTATCTAGAGATGTGAAGTTCATTGAAGAAAGAGGATACTATGAGGAGAAGAATCAAGAAGATTTGAAGGATCTCACATCAGATAAGGCTGGAGTCTTAAGGATCATTTTGGAAGGTCTTGGTATCAAGATGAACCAGGATCAATCCACAAGAAGTGGAAGACAAGAAGAGAGCTCAACTGCACCAAGTGGAGCTGCTCAAACACCTCACCTTGATCATGAGGGGGGAAGTGAACCTGAAACTCAAGAACATGGCCAAGAAGGAGTCGGCTTGAGTGAGGAAGGAGGAGAGTTCAACTCAGGTTCTCATCATCAAGGTGAGCAAGACCAAGGAGAGGAAGAACATCAGAGTGAAGCACAAGAACCGCATACACAAGATGAGCCGGTTCAAGAACAAGAACAACCAGCATTGAGGAGAAGCACAAGGCTGAGAAAGGATCCTTCCTCTTGGGTAAACACGCGAGTGTACTACAATGCCCAAGCTGTGGAGCATCCTTCTCAAGCTGTGTGTTCCTTTGCTCAATACCCTGAAGAACATTGTGCTTTTATGGTGAACTTGGATGAGAACTACATTCCAAGAAGCTATGAAGAGGCAGTGATGGATAAAGAATGGAAGGAATCAGTTGGAGCTGAGGCAGGAGCTATGATCAAGAATGATACATGGTATGAGAGTGAATTACCAAAGGGGAAGAAGGCTGTAACTAGTAGATGGATCTTCACAATCAAGTATAAGGCTGATGGAACGGTTGAGAGGAAGAAGTCAAGACTGGTTGCAAGAGGTTTCACTCAAACTTATGGAGAAGACTACATTGAGACCTTTGCACCAGTAGCTAAGCTCCACACAATCCGAATTGTATTAAGCTTGGCTGTGAACCTTGGATGGGGCTTATGGCAAATGGATGTGAAGAATGCTTTCCTACAAGGAGAACTTGAGGATGAAGTGTATATGCATCCACCTCCAGGCTTGGAACACTTGGTGAAGAGAGGGAATGTGCTGAGACTGAAGAAAGCTATTTATGGACTGAAGCAATCACCAAGAGCGTGGTACAACAAGCTGAGCACTACTCTGAATGGACGAGGCTTCAAGAAGTCTGAACTAGACCACACCCTCTTCACTCTCACTACTTCCTCAGGTATGATTGCACTCCTTGTGTATGTTGATGATATCATTATCACAGGAAGTGATAAGGAAGGTATCATAGCAACCAAGGAGTTCCTTAAATCCATGTTTGAGATTAAAGACTTGGGAGAAATGAAATACTTTCTTGGAATTGAGATATGTAGATCCAAGGAAGGTTTATTCATGTCCCAAAGGAAGTATACACTTGATCTTTTGAAAGGTGCAGGTGCTTATGGAGGCAAGACAGCAAGGATGCCTATGGAAGATGGCTACAAAGTCCCACGAGAGGGGGAGATTGAAGACAGCAAACCTTATCAGGATCCTAAACTCTATAGAAAGCTAGTTGGTAAATTGATTTACCTTACCATAACTAGGCCTGACATTTGCTTTGCTGTGAATCAGGTGAGTCAACACATGCAAGTGCCTAAGGAACATCATTGGCGCATGGTGGAGAGGATCTTGATGTATCTCAACGGCTCACCTGATCAAGGAGTATGGATGGGCTGCAATGGGAGCACTGAAGTGGTTGGATACTGTGATGCGGATTGGGCTGGTGATAGAGCAGACAGGAGATCAACCACAGGCTATTGCACATTCATTGGAGGCAACTTGGTAACGTGGAAGAGTAAGAAGCAGAAGGTGGTGTCTTGCTCAAGTGCAGAAGCTGAGTATAGAGCTATGCTGAAGCTGACCAACGAGCTGGTGTGGATCAAGGGCATCTTGAAGCATTTGGAGATTGATCAAGCCACGCCAATGACAATGCACTGTGATAACCAAGCTGCCATCCACATTGCCTCCAACTCGGTGTTCCATGAGAGAACCAAGCACATTGAAGTGGATTGCCACAAGGTGAGGCAGATGATCATCTTAGGAGTCATCTTGCCATGCTACACAAGGAGTGAAGATCAGTTGGCTGATGTGTTCACCAAGGCTGCAAGACAGAAGACAATGGAGTCCATTCACATCAGGTTGGGCCTCATTGATCTTGGGAAGAGAAGGAGCTGATCCCCTTTGGCTGTGAGGTCTTTACTCTTTTTCCCTTATCAAGGTTTTATCCCAATGGGTTTTCCTTGGTAAGGTTTTTAATGAGGAAGATCTCATAGCTGTCCAAGCTTATGCTTTCACAAAGCTAAGCTTGAGGGGGAGTGTTGGAATGTGCTGAGGTATATGAGAAGGCATTGAGGAGTTAAGGAAATGAGGAAGCAAAGGAGTGAAAGGAAAGAGTGAGTTGAGCAATGGTACGGACGGATCATCCGTACACTGACCGTACAAGGTAAAAGGGAGGACAGTAACTTCACCGAGTAACTCACATGAACTGAGGTGAAGTTACACTCGACCAAGAGCTTATCCAGACGTTGGAGTGGATAAGAGAGGCGCGCATTGACAGCTAAGACAGGCTGGCAAAGACTGGAAAGGAAGAGCATCTTGGACTTGGATCAGGAAGATGCCTAATCGTGTGAAGCTTGTCATTGGCCGGTTCAAACAAAAGCAAAGGCTCTTCCCTTGACTTCACATGCTTAGCTATCCTTATGTTTTCGAAAAACCCTAATGCTTAGGACTATATATATGTAACCTCAGTCATTAATAAAGATTAGACAGTTCTAAACAATCTTTCTCTCTACTCATTTCACTATGATTCTCCATTAGTCTCTAAGTTGTCTCTTAATCTCTTATTCTCCTTCTCTAATCCTTTCTAAACTCAGATTATCTTTTACATTCCTAAAAGTCATACTATGAGAATCTAACTAGAACTGATAGGATGCATGAGAGCTTGATAGAAATGGTAAATCAATCTAGAATTGCAAACTTTGCTAGAAATGATCATGCATTCAAACCATCTAGTATACTTGCACATATTGCTAGTTCTCATGACATTAAGCCATTAGTGATTGATTCAGGTGCATCTCATCATATGATAAGTGACACTAGCTTAATTAAAAACATTGTGCCAATGAATGGAAATGTACTGATTGCTAATGGAGATAAGATTCCTATTAGAGGAATAGGAAGTCTTAAACTATTTGATAAGGAAACTAAAGCTTTTTATATGCCTGAATTTACATCAAACTTGTTATCTGTTAAGAAATGTGCTACTGATTTGCAATGCAATGTTATATTCAGTCCTAATGATGTGAAGTTTCAGGATATTAAAAGCAGCAAGATGATTGGAAAGGGAGTGACTAAAGGAGAGCTATATTTACTTGAAGATCTCACTCCTGTTTCTAGATATAGCTGCTCGTTTACTTCTGTTTCTAGTTCTGGTTTAAGTAAAAATGCATTGTGGCATGCTAGATTAGGACACCCTCATAATAAGGCTTTAAAACTGATGTTGCCAGGTGTTTCCTTTGAGAATAATGATTGTGAAGCTTGCATTTTAGGCAAGCATTGTAGAACTGTCTTTACCAAGTCTACTACTGTTTATGAAAAGTGTTTTGATCTTATTCATTCTGATGTTTGGACCGCACCTTGCCTGTCTAGAGAAAACCATAAATATTATGTAACTTTCATTGATGAAAAATCCAAATACACCTGGTTAACTTTAATTCCAACCAAAGATAGGGTACTTGATGCATTTAAAAATTTTCAATCCTATGTGACTAACCATTACAATGCCAAGATAAAGATTTTCAGGTCAGATAATGGAGGAGAGTACACGGGACAAGCATTCAAGCTACACCTAGCTCAGCATGGAATTCTTCATCAAACAAGCTGTCCCTATACACCACAACAGAATGGTGTGGCTGAGAGGAAGAACAGGCATTTGATGGAAGTAGCCAGGTCCATGATGTTTCAATCCAATGTGCCTAAGAAGTTTTGGAGTGATGCTGTTGCTACGGCGTGTTATCTCATCAACAGGACACCAACTCTGATCCTTCAAGGACAATCACCATTTGAGGTACTGAATCAGTATAAGCCTTCTCTCGAGCATATGAAGGTCTTTGGGTGTTTGTGTTTTGTGATGGTGCCTGGAGAGATAAGAAACAAGCTAGAAGCTAAGAGTTCAAAGGCAATGTTCATTGGATACTCATCAAGTCAGAAAGGATACAAGTGCTATGATCCTAACACAAGGAGAGTGTTAGTATCTAGAGAAGTGAAGTTTGTTGAAGAGAAAGGATATTATGAGGAACAGATTCAAGAAGACTTGAAGGATCTTACCTCTGATAGAGCTGAAACCTTGAGGATTATCCTAGAAGGCCTTGGAATCAACATGAATCAAGGACATCAAGGGGGGAGAAGCACTACCCCAGTCCCGGATCATCAGACTTCCAACCTTGAGCATGAGGGGGGGAATGAAACAAGAACTCCAAACCGTGAAGAAACAAGTAGAGAAGAGAGTTCTGGCTCTCATGATCAAGCTGTGGAATCAAATGATCAGGAAGAAGGAGCTGAAGAGAGTCAGCTAAGGGAAGAAGGAGCTGAAGCAAGTCAGCTAGGAGAAGAAAGATCTGAAACAAGTGTGCGGCCACAAGAAGAAGAACAAGAGATGGCGCAAGAAGGGCCAGTATTGAGAAGAAGTACAAGGCTGAGAAAGGATCCTTCCAGTTGGGTAAACACAAGAGTGTACTACAATGCCCAAGCTGTGAAGCATCCTACTCAGGCCGTGTGTTCTTTTGCTCAATATCCAGAAGCACATTGCGCATTCATGGTAAACTTGGATGAGAATCACATTCCAAGAAGCTATGAAGAGGCAATGGAGGATAAGGAATGGAAGGAATCAGTAGGAGCTGAGGCAGGAGCTATGATAAAGAATGATACATGGTATGAGAGTGAACTACCAAAAGGGAAGAAAGCTGTGTCTAGTAGATGGATCTTTACAATCAAGTACAAGGCGGATGGGTCGATTGAGAGGAAGAAGACTAGACTAGTAGCAAGAGGGTTCACTCAGACATATGGAGAGGATTACATTGAGACATTTGCACCAGTAGCCAAGCTACACACCATTAGGATTGTTCTAAGCTTGGCTGTGAACCTAGGATGGGGATTGTGGCAAATGGATGTAAAGAATGTATTTCTACAAGGAGAGCTTGAGGATGAAGTCTATATGTATCCTCCACCAGGTCTGGAACATCTAGTGAAGAGAGGGAATGTACTGAGGCTAAAGAAAGCCATTTATGGGTTGAAGCAATCACCAAGAGCTTGGTATAACAAGTTGAGCACAACTCTGAATGGCCGAGGCTTCAAGAAGTCAGAATTGGATCACACTCTCTTTACACTCACGACACCCTCAGGTATGGTTGCTCTCCTTGTGTATGTGGATGATATCATTATCACTGGGAGTGATAAGGAAGGTATCAAAGCAACCAAGGAGTTTCTAAAGTCTATGTTTGAAATCAAAGACTTGGGAGAAATGAAATACTTCCTTGGAATTGAGATTTGTAGATCCAAGGAAGGTTTGTTCATGTCCCAAAGGAAGTATACACTTGATCTTTTGAAAGGTGCAGGTGCTTATGGAGGCAAGACAGCAAGGATGCCACTGGTGTTGAGATGAGCTGAGGAATATGAGGAGAGTTGTTCAGGGTTGAAGAGGTTGTGATGTGGAGAAGAGGAGAAGGATTGGCCTTAGGGAGAACCGTCCGTACCGGTCCGTACAGGTCCGTACCATGGCCGTACGGCCGTACAGACGGTATCGACCAAGCGGTAAAGAAATGTTACCGCGAGAAGAAGTTCACGGTCTGATCATGTTTTGCCTTGACCAAAGAAGGCATATGACCGTTTATGGATAGAGGAAGAGCGTCTCTACAGGCTGGCACAGGCTGGAAGGATAAGGTTCACTTTTAGCATAGTGACCACGCGTGTGGAGAGGCTCATTGGTCCGGTTCAAATTAAAGGCTCCCTTAGACTTGACCTCACATGCTTAGTCTCTTCTTAAACCCTAGTATCACCTCCTATATATTGTAAACACTCTCTCATTAATTAAAGCATGCGAGTTATGTTACTCTCTCTCTAGTCTCTCTCTCTTGTTCATCATGGATCATACTTAATCTCCCCATTTCTCTCACAATCTCTTCTAAACCTCTCTTAATCTCTTACCAAATCTCTCTTAATCTCTCAATACCTATTCTACTCTCTAATCTCATATGGTATCAGAGCCAGGTTGGCTTTGGTATTGAGAGATCCTTGTTCCTTTCTTTACATTTGCGAGTTTGTTCTTGTGTGTTAAAGAAGAGGAGATGGAGACGACCAACTTTAGCAAACTGGTGACGGTTCCGGTTGCACTGAAGGGAGGCTCGAACTACTTGATGTGGTCCCAGTTGGTGAGGACTACCATTGGAAGGCTAGGGTTGTGGAACCACATCACAGATGATGGTCCGGAGCCAGTGGCCAAAGAAGATGAAGAAGAAGGCGACGGGAAGACTCTTGCGGTAGCTGAAGCAAAGAGATGGGTCCAAGAGGATTTGATGGTGCTGTCTGTGCTCCATGCCTCCCTGGAGCTCCCCATACTTGAAGCTTACGTGCACTTTGAGACTCCTAAGCGCCTTTGGGACATGCTCCATAAGAGGTATGGAAACAAGTCCAACATAAGCCGGGTGTTTGATCTGAAGCAAACCATCAGTGTCTTGAGGCAAGATGGAGAAGATCTCACCAAGCACATGGGGAAGTTTGGAGCTTTGTGGTCCGAACTTGAGAGTCTTAGACCCAACACAACTGATGAGGAATCGCTCATTGAGAGGAGAGAGCAAGATCAGGTGTTTGGGCTATTGATGACTCTAGATGAAAGCTACCAGGATGTGATCAAGCATATCCTGAGATCACCTACTCTCCCATCCATGGAGGAGGTATGCGCTCAACTTCAGAAGGAGGAAGGCTCTCTTGGGTTGTTTGGAGGCAAGAAGGGAATGTCCACGGCTCATAAAGCAGAAGAGGCGCAAGCAAACAAGGCAGCGTACCGTGGAGATGGAAGGAAGTATGAGAAGTATGAGGGAAGCTGTGAGCATTGCAAGCGGCAGGGGCATAAGAAGAGTCAGTGCTGGATCCTACATCCACACCTCAGGCCTAGCAAGTTCAACAAGGATAGAGAAGCTAAGGCTCACCTTTCTGCTGAAGCAAGTGGTGCCGGCTCATCAGGGGCTAGTCCAAATGTCAAGGCGGGTGAAAGTGAAGGCAGAGCTCTAACTTCTCAGGAGGTGATCACCAAGGCTGACTTTGAGGCTTTCATCCGAGCCCTCAAGGAGTCTGGTAAAATGCTAGGCAACACTCTTGGATACTCATACTCTGCTCATACATTACCTAGTATCTCTGATAAACTGTTAGACATTTTTAAAATCTCATGTACTGCCACTGCTCATACTAGCATAACTGATAGATTGTTAGGAGTAGTTAAGAGCCTGAAAGCTGAAAATGAAACATCTAGAACCAAGACTGCTAGGAGCTTGCATAAACCATTGATAATTGACTCTGGTGCATCTCATCACATGATTAGTGATAACAATCTGATAAAAGACATAGAACCTGCCCTTGGACATGTTATGATTGCAAATGGAGATAGAATTCCCATTAGGGGCATTGGTAAACTGAACTTGTTTAATAAGGATTCAAAAGCTTTTTACATGCCTGAGTTCACCTCTAATCTTTTATCAGTTAAGAAATGCACTACTGATCTTCAATGCAATGTTATTTTCAGTCCTAATGATGTTAAGTTTCAGGATATTAAGAGCAGTAAGTTGATTGGGCAAGGAGCAACCAAGGGGGATCTTTACATGATTGAAGACCTTGCACCTATTTCTAGTTCTTGTTTCTCGTTTAGTTCTGTTTCTTCCTTAAGTACTGATGCTCTGTGGCATGCTAGGCTAGGACATCCACATGTTAGGGCCTTAAGCATTATGTTACCAGGTGTCATGTTTAAAAATAATGATTGTGAGGCATGTATTTTGGGCAAACATTGTAAGACTGTTTTTCAGAGATCATCTACTCTTTATGCAAACTGCTTTGATTTAATTCACTCTGATGTTTGGACGGCACCTTGCTTATCTAGGGATGATTACAAGTATTATGTCACATTCATTGATGAAAAATCCAAATACACCTGGTTAACATTGATTAAAACTAAAGATAGGGTCCTTGATGCATTTAAAAATTTTCAAGCCTATGTGACTAACCAATATCATGCCAAGATTAAGATTTTCAGGTCTGATAATGGTGGGGAGTATACTGGGCATGCATTTCGTGATCACCTTGCTCAACATGGGATTCTTCACCAGACTAGCTGCCCATACACTCCACAGCAGAATGGAGTTGCGGAAAGGAAGAACAGACATCTCATGGAGGTGTCCCGGTCCATGATGTTCCACAAAGGGGTTCCCAAGAGGTATTGGAGTGATGCTGTGATGACTGCGTGCTACCTGATCAACAGGATACCAACCAGGATCTTGGCAGATCAATCTCCATTTGAGGTACTCAACAAGAGCAGGCCAGTCTTGGATCACCTGAGGACCTTTGGATGCGTGTGTTATGTTCTTGTACCAGGCGAGCAGAGAAACAAACTAGAAGCAAAGAGCACCAAGGCTATGATGATTGGGTATTCCACTTCACAGAAGGGATACAAATGCTATGATCCTACAGCTAGGAGAGTCCTAGTGTCAAGGGATGTCAGATTCATGGAAGACAAAGGATACTATGATGAGCAGACATGGGAAGACTTGGAGGATCTCTCCCAGCCATCAGAAAGAGCTGCTTGCTTGAGAAACATCCTAGAGGGGCTCGGAATTGGAGTGTCCCAGGATCAGAGTAGGCGTCCAGAACCTACTCCAGCTGCAGCAGAAGAACCATCCCACTTTGCACATGAGGGGGGAAGTGAATCAGTATCTGAACTAGAGGACCAAGGCTTAGAAGAGGCAGGTGAGCTAGGAAACAGAGGAACTGATTCTCCTGTCCAAAGTGGAGAAGGATCAGCAAGGGGAGAACTGAATGAAGAAGATCAGAGACAAGGAGAGGCTAGAGCTGAAGCTGAAGAACAGACTGAAGCAGTGACTCCACAAGTAGAAGAAGAACAAGAGATGGCACAAGAAGGGCCAGTGTTGAGAAGGAGTACAAGGCTGAGGAAGGATCCTTCCAGTTGGGTAAACACGAGAGTGTACTACAATGCCCAAGCTGTGAAGCATCCTACTCAGGCTGTGTGTTCCTTTGCTCAATATCCAGAAGCACATTGTGCATTTATGGTAAACTTAGATAAGAATCACATTCCAAGAAGCTATGAAGAGGCAATGGAAGATAAGGAATGGAAGGAATCAGTAGGAGCTGAGGCAGGAGCTATGATAAAGAATGACACATGGTATGAGAGTGAACTACCAAAAGGGAAGAAGGCTGTGTCTAGTAGATGGATCTTTACAGTCAAGTACAAGGCTGATGGGTCGATTGAGAGGAAGAAGACTAGACTGGTAGCAAGAGGGTTCACTCAGACTTATGGAGAAGACTACATTGATACATTTGCTCCAGTTGCAAAGCTACACACCATTCGAATAGTCCTATCAGTGGCTACTAACCTTGGGTGGGATCTTTGGCAGATGGATGTTAAGAATGCATTTCTCCAAGGAGAGTTAGAAGATGAAGTTTACATGCTACCACCTCCGGGCCTAGAAGGGATGGTGAAACCAGGGAATGTGCTGAGACTGAAGAAGGCCATCTATGGGTTGAAGCAATCACCAAGGGCATGGTATCACAAGCTGAGCACAACTCTAAATGGAAGAGGTTTCAGGAAATCAGAGCTTGATCACACTCTCTTCACTCTTACGACACCTGCTGGCATTGTTGTGCTTCTTGTATATGTGGATGACATAGTTATCACAGGCAGTGATAAGGTTGAAATCAAGGAGACCAAGGAGTTTCTGAAATCTGTGTTTGACATCAAAGACTTGGGAGAAATGAAGTACTTCCTTGGAATTGAGCTGTGCAGATCAGAAGAAGGGTTGTTCATCTCACAAAGGAAGTATATCTTGGATCTATTGAAGGAGGCTGGTGCGTATGGTGGAAAGACAGCCAAGATGCCCATGGAGGATGGGTATAAAGCTCCACGTGAGGGGGAGCTAGAAGATAGTAAGCTATTTCATGATCCAAAGCTATACAGGAAGCTTGTGGGGAAGCTGATCTATCTAACCATCACTAGGCCAGACATCTGTTTTGCTGTGAACCAAGTGAGTCAGCATATGCAAGCTCCAAGAGAGCATCACTGGCGCATGGTAGAAAGAGTTCTCATGTATCTGAATGGAACTCAAGGGCTTGGTATATGGATGGGTTGTAACGGGAGTACTGAAGCAGTGGGATATTGTGATGCAGATTGGGCTGGAGACAGAACAGATAGAAGATCTACAACCGGCTATTGCACATTCATTGGTGGAAACATGGTTACTTGGAAGAGTAAGAAGCAGAAGGTGGTGTCATGCTCAAGTGCCGAGGCTGAGTATAGAGCAATGCTAAAACTCACAAATGAGTTGGTATGGATTAAAGGAATACTGAAGCACTTGGAGATTGAGCAAGCAACACCAATGACCATGCACTGTGACAATCAAGCAGCCATTCACATAGCCACAAACTCGGTGTTCCATGAAAGAACTAAGCACATTGAAGTGGACTGTCATAAAGTGAGGCAGATGATAGTCTTGGGAGTAATACTGCCGTGCTACACAAGGAGTGAGGATCAGTTGGCAGATGTATTCACTAAGGCGGCTAGGCAAAAGACAATGGAGTCAATTCACATAAGGTTGGGACTCCTTGATCTTTCGCCTAAGGGCTGATCTATACACTCTCCTGATCATGAGGTCCTTACTCTTTTTCCCTCATCAGAGTTTTGTCCCAATGGGTTTTCTTTGATGAGGTTTTTAATGAGGAGGAGCTCATGATCCTTCCAAGCTTGACTTGTTCCACATGGTCAAGCTTGAGGGGGAGTGTTGAGATGAGCTGAGGAATATGAGGAGAGTTGTTCAGGGTTGAAGAGGTTGTGATGTGGAGAAGAGGAGAAGGATTGGCCTTAGGGAGAACCGTCCGTACCGGTCCGTACAGGTCCGTACCATGGCCGTACGGCCGTACAGACGGTATCGACCAAGCGGTAAAGAAATGTTACCGCGAGAAGAAGTTCACGGTCTGATCATGTTTTGCCTTGACCAAAGAAGGCATATGACCGTTTATGGATAGAGGAAGAGCGTCTCTACAGGCTGGCACAGGCTGGAAGGATAAGGTTCACTTTTAGCATAGTGACCACGCGTGTGGAGAGGCTCATTGGTCCGGTTCAAATTAAAGGCTCCCTTAGACTTGACCTCACATGCTTAGTCTCTTCTTAAACCCTAGTATCACCTCCTATATATTGTAAACACTCTCTCATTAATTAAAGCATGCGAGTTATGTTACTCTCTCTCTAGTCTCTCTCTCTTGTTCATCATGGATCATACTTAATCTCCCCATTTCTCTCACAATCTCTTCTAAACCTCTCTTAATCTCTTACCAAATCTCTCTTAATCTCTCAATACCTATTCTACTCTCTAATCTCATAACTGGAGGATGGCTACAAAGTACCAAGAGAGGGGGAGATTGAAGACAGCAAGCCATTTCATGATCCTAAACTCTATAGAACACTTGTTGGAAAATTGATCTATCTTACCATCACAAGACCTGATATATGCTTTGCTGTGAATCAGGTGAGTCAACACATGCAGCTTCCCAAGGAACATCATTGGCGTATGGTGGAGAGGCTGCTGATGTATCTAAATGGCTCGCCGGATCAAGGGGTTTGGATGGGATGCAATGGAAGCTCAGAAGTGGTGGGCTATTGTGATGCTGATTGGGCAGGAGATAGAGCTGACAGAAGATCAACCACCGGCTATTGCACATTCATTGGAGGCAACTTGGTAACTTGGAAAAGCAAGAAGCAGAAGGTGGTGTCATGTTCAAGTGCTGAAGCTGAGTATAGAGCCATGCTGAAGCTCACAAACGAGTTGGTGTGGATCAAGGCATCTTGAAGCACTTGGAGATTGATCAAGCGACTCCAATGACAATGCATTGTGACAATCAAGCTGCCATTCACATTGCATCCAACTCGGTGTTCCATGAGAGAACCAAGCACATTGAGGTTGATTGCCACAAGGTGAGACAGATGATTGTGCTTGGAGTGATCCTACCTTGCTATACGAGAAGTGAAGATCAGTTGGCTGATGTGTTCACCAAGGCGGCAAGACAAAAGACTATGGAGTCCATTCACATTAGATTGGGACTCATAGATCTTGGGAAGAGAAGGAGCTGATCCCCTTAGCTGTGAGGTCTTTACTCTTTTTCCCTCATTAAGGTTTTGTCCCAATGGGTTTTCCTTAGTGAGGTTTTTAATGAGGAAGATCTCATGGCTGTCCAA
>NW_022610824.1:0-78303 GCF_000309985.2 Brassica rapa
GGATGAATCTCTTTGTGAGAAGCTTGATTTGGATACATAAAGTGGTGGAGAATCACCAGGAAGTTGAATAAATCTCATAGGAGTTGGGATGAAGAAGTTATCCCACTTTCAAATCAGGTGATTCCAGTTTCCCAGTTTGGGAATAGCAGCTTCTTCGTCCTTCCAATCAAACCAGGATGAATCACTTTGTGAGAAGCTTGATTTGGATACATAAAGTGGTGGAGAATCATCAGGAAGTTGAATAAATCTCATAGGAGTTGGGATGAAGAAGTTATCCCACTTTCAAATCAGGTGATTCCAGTTTCCCAGTTTGGGAATAGCACAGCTTCTTCGTCGTTCCAATCAAACCAGGATGAATCTCTTTGTGAGAAGCTTGATTTGGATACATAAAGTGGTGGAGAATCACCAGGAAGTTGAATAAATCTCATAGGAGTTGGGATGAAGAAGTTATCCACTTTCAAATCAGGTGATTCCAGTTTCCCAGTTTGGGAATAGCACAGCTTCTCGTCGTTCCAATCAAACCAGGATGAATCACTTTGTGAGAAGCTTGATTGGATACATAAAGTGGTGGAGAATCACCAGGAAGTTGAATAAATCTCATGGAGTGGGATGAAGAAGTTATCCCACTTTCAAATCAGGTGATTCCAGTTTCCCAGTTTGGGAATAGCACAGCTTCTTCGTCCTTCCAATCAAACCAGGATGAATCACTTGTGAGAAGCTTGATTGGATACATAAAGTGGTGAGAGATCACCAGGAAGTTGAATAAACTCATAGGAGTTGGGATGAAGAAGTTATCCCACTTTCAAATCAGGTGATTCCAGTTTCCCAGTTTGGGAATAGCACAGCTTCTTCGTCCTTCCAATCAAACCAGGATGAATCACTTTGTGAGAAGCTTGATTTGGATACATAAAGTGGTGGAGAATCACCAGGAAGTTGAATAAATCTCATAGGAGTTGGGATGAGAAGTTATCCCACTTTCAAATCAGGTGATTCCAGTTTCCCAGTTTGGGAATAGCACAGCTTCTTCGTCCTTCCAATCAAACCAGGATGAATCTCTTTGTGAGAAGCTTGATTTGGATACATAAAGTGGTGGAGAATCACCAGGAAGTTGAATAAATCTCATAGGAGTTGGGATGAAGAAGTTATCCCACTTTCAAATCAGGTGATTCCAGTTTCCCAGTTTGGGAATAGCACAGCTTCTTCGTCCTTCCAATCAAACCAGGATGAATCTCTTTGTGAGAAGCTTGATTTGGATACATAAAGTGGTGGAGAATCATCAGGAAGTTGAATAAATCTCATAGGAGTTGGGATGAAGAAGTTATCCCACTTTCAAAATCAGGTGATTCCAGTTTCCCAGTTTGGAATAGCACAGCTTCTTCGTCCTTCCAATCAAACCAGGATGAATCACTTTGTGAGAAGCTTGATTTGGATACATAAAGTGGTGGAGAATCACCAGGAAGTTGAATAAATCTCATAGGAGTTGGGATGAAGAAGTTATCCCACTTTCAAATCAGGTGATTCCAGTTTCCCAGTTTGGGAATAGCACAGCTTCTTCGTCCTTCCAATCAAACCAGGATGAATCACTTTGTGAGAAGCTTGATTTGGATACATAAAGTGGTGGAGAATCATCAGGAAGTTGAATAAATCTCATAGGAGTTGGATGAAGAAGTTATCCCACTTTCAAATCAGGTGATTCCAGTTTCCCAGTTTGGGAATAGCACAGCTTCTTCGTCCTTCCAATCAAACGAGGATGAATCACTTTGTAAGAAGCTTGATTTGGATACATAAAGTGGTGGAGAATCATCAGGAAGTTGAATAAATCTCATAGGAGTTGGGATGAAGAAGTTATCCCACTTTCAAATCAGGTGATTCTAGTTTCCCAGTTTGGGAATAGCAAAGCTTCTTCGTCCTTCCAATCAAACCAGGATGAATCTCTTTGTGAGAAGCTTGATTTGGATCATCAGGAAGTTGAATAAATCTCATAGGAGTTGGGATGAAGAAGTTATCCCACTTTCAAATCAGGTGATTCCAGTTTCCCAGTTTGGGAATAGCACAGCTTCTTCGTCCTTCCAATCAAACCAGGATGAATCTCTTTGTGAGAAGCTTGATTTGGATACATAAAGTGGTGGAGAATCACCAGGAAGTTGAATAAATCTCATAGGAGTTGGGATGAAGAAGTTATCCCACTTTCAAATCAGGTGATTCCAGTTTCCCAGTTTGGGAATAGCACAGCTTCTTCGTCCTTCCAATCAAACCAGGATGAATCTCTTTGTGAGAAGCTTGATTTGGATACATAAAGTGGTGGAGAATCACCAGGAAGTTGAATAAATCTCATAGGAGTTGGGATGAAGAAGTTATCCCACTTTCAAATCAGGTGATTCTAGTTTCCCAGTTTGGGAATAGCACAGCTTCTTCGTCCTTCCAATCAAACCAGGATGAATCTCTTTGTGAGAAGCTTGATTTGGATACATAAAGTGGTGGAGAATCACCAGGAAGTTGAATAAATCTCATAGGAGTTGGGATGAAGAAGTTATCCCACTTTCAAATCAGGTGATTCCAGTTTCCCAGTTTGGGAATAGCACAGCTTCTTTCGTCCTTCCAATCAAACCAGGATGAATCACTTTGTGAGAAGCTTGATTTGGATACATAAAGTGGTGGAGAATCACCAGGAAGTTGAATAAATCTCATAGGAGTTGGGATGAAGAAGTTATCCCACTTTCAAATCAGGTGATTCCAGTTTCCAGTTTGGGAATAGCACAGCTTCTTCTCTTCGTCGTTCCAATCAAACCAGGATGAATCTCTTTGTGAGAAGCTTGATTTGGATACATAAAGTGGTGGAGAATCATCAGGAAGTTGAATAAATCTCATAGGAGTTGGGATGAAGAAGTTATCCCACTTTCAAATCAGGTGATTCCAGTTTCCCAGTTTGGGAATAGCACAGCTTCTTCGTCCTTCCAATCAAACCAGGATGAATCACTTTGTGAGAATCTTGATTTGGATACATAAAGTGGTGGAGAATCACCAGGAAGTTGAATAAATCTCATAGGAGTTGGGATGAAGAAGTTATCCCACTTTCAAATCAGGGATTCCAGTTTCCCAGTTTGGGAATAGCACAGCTTCTTCGTCCTTCCAATCAAACCAGGATGAATCTCTTTGTGAGAAGCTTGATTTGGATACATAAAGTGGTGGAGAATCACCAGGAAGTTGAATAAATCTCATAGGAGTTGGGATGAAGAAGTTATCCCACTTTCAAATCAGGTGATTCCAGTTTCCCAGTTTGGGAATAGCACAGCTTCTTCGTCCTTCCAATCAAACCATGATGAATCTCTTTGTGAGAAGCTTGATTTGGATACATAAAGTGGTGGAGAATCATCAGGAAGTTGAATAAATCTCATAGGAGTTGGGATGAAGAAGTTATCCCACTTTCAAATCAGGTGATTCCAGTTTCCCAGTTTGGGAATAGCACAGCTTCTTCGTCCTTCCAATCAAACCAGGATGAATCTCTTTGTGAGAAGCTTGATTTGGATACATAAAGTGGTGGAGAATCATCAGGAAGTTGAATAAATCTCATAGGAGTTGGGATGAAGAAGTTATCCCACTTTCAAATCAGGTGATTCCAGTTTCCCAGTTTGGGAATAGCACAGCTTCTTCGTCCTTCCAATCAAACCAGGATGAATCACTTTGTGAGAAGCTTGATTTGGATACATAAAGTGGTGGAGAATCATCAGGAAGTTGAATAAATCTCATAGGAGTTGGGATGAAGAAGTTATCCCACTTTCAAATCAGGTGATTCCAGTTTCCCAGTTTGGGAATAGCACAGCTTCTTCGTCCTTCCAATCAAACCAGGATGAATCTCTTTGTGAGAAGCTTGATTTGGATACATAAAGTGGTGGAGAATCATCAGGAAGTTGAATAAATCTCATAGGAGTTGGGATGAAGAAGTTATCCCACTTTCAAATCAGGTGATTCCAGTTTCCCAGTTTGGGAATAGCACAGCTTCTTCGTCCTTCCAATCAAACCAGGATGAATCTTTTGTGAGAAGCTTGATTTGGATACATAAAGTGGTGGAGAATCACCAGGAAGTTGAATAAATCTCATAGGAGTTGGGATGAAGAAGTTATCCCACTTTCAAATCAGGTGATTCCAGTTTCCCAGTTTGGGAATAGCACAGCTTCTTCGTCCTTCCAATCAAACCAGGATGAATCACTTTGTGAGAAGCTTGATTTGGATACATAAAGTGGTGGAGAATCATCAGGAAGTTGAATAAATCTCATAGGAGTTGGGATGAAGAAGTTATCCCACTTTCAAATCAGGTGATTCCAGTTTCCCAGTTTGGGAATAGCACAGCTTCTTCGTCCTTCCAATCAAACCAGGATGAATCTCTTTGTGAGAAGCTTGATTTGGATACATAAAGTGGTGGAGAATCACAGGAAGTTGAATAAATCTCATAGGAGTTGGGATGAAGAAGTTATCCCACTTTCAAATCAGGTGATTCCAGTTTCCCAGTTTGGGAATAGCACAGCTTCTTCGTCCTTCCAATCAAACCAGGATGAATCACTTTGTGAGAAGCTTGATTTGGATACATAAAGTGGTGGAGAATCATCAGGAAGTTGAATAAATCTCATAGGAGTTGGGATGAAGAAGTTATCCCACTTTCAAATCAGGTGATTCCAGTTTCCCAGTTTGGGAATAGCACAGCTTCTTCGTCCTTCCAATCAAACCAGGATGAATCTCTTTGTGAGAAGCTTGATTTGGATACATAAAGTGGTGGAGAATCACAGGAAGTTGAATAAATCTCATAGGAGTTGGGATGAAGAAGTTATCCCACTTTCAAATCAGGTGATTCCAGTTTCCCAGTTTGGGAATAGCACAGCTTCTTCGTCCTTCCAATCAAACCAGGATGAATCTCTTTGTGAGAAGCTTGATTTGGATACATAAAGTGGTGGAGAATCACCAGGAAGTTGAATAAATCTCATAGGAGTTGGGATGAAGAAGTTATCCCACTTTCAAATCAGGTGATTCCAGTTTCCCAGTTTGGGAATAGCACAGCTTCTTCGTCCTTCCAATCAAACCAGGATGAATCTCTTTGTGAGAAGCTTGATTTGGATACATAAAGTGGTGGAGAATCACCAGGAAGTTGAATAAATCTCATAGGAGTTGGGATGAAGAAGTTATCCCACTTTCAAATCAGGTGATTCCAGTTTCCCAGTTTGGGAATAGCACAGCTTCTTCGTCCTTCCAATCAAACCAGGATGAATCACTTTGTGAGAAGCTTGATTTGGATACATAAAGTGGTGGAGAATCATCAGGAAGTTGAATAAATCTCATAGGAGTTGGGATGAAGAAGTTATCCCACTTTCAAATCAGGTGATTCCAGTTTCCCAGTTTGGGAATAGCACAGCTTCTTCGTCCTTCCAATCAAACCAGGATGAATCACTTTGTGAGAAGCTTGATTTGGATACATAAAGTGGTGGAGAATCATCAGGAAGTTGAATAAATCTCATAGGAGTTGGGATGAAGAAGTTATCCCACTTTCAAATCAGGTGATTCCAGTTTCCCAGTTTGGGAATAGCACAGCTTCTTCGTCCTTCCAATCAAACCAGGATGAATCTCTTTGTGAGAAGCTTGATTTGGATACATAAAGTGGTGGAGAATCATCAGGAAGTTGAATAAATCTCATAGGAGTTGGGATGAAGAAGTTATCCCACTTTCAAATCAGGTGATTCCAGTTTCCCAGTTTGGGAATAGCACAGCTTCTTCGTCCTTCCAATCAAACCAGGATGAATCTCTTTGTGAGAAGCTTGATTTGGATACATAAAGTGGTGGAGAATCACCAGGAAGTTGAATAAATCTCATAGGAGTTGGGATGAAGAAGTTATCCCACTTTCAAATCAGGTGATTCCAGTTTCCCAGTTTGGGAATAGCACAGCTTCTTCGTCCTTCCAATCAAACCAGGATGAATCACTTTGTGAGAAGCTTGATTTGGATACATAAAGTGGTGGAGAATCATCAGGAAGTTGAATAAATCTCATAGGAGTTGGGATGAAGAAGTTATCCCACTTTCAAATCAGGTGATTCCAGTTTCCCAGTTTGGGAATAGCACAGCTTCTTCGTCCTTCCAATCAAACCAGGATGAATCTCTTTGTGAGAAGCTTGATTTGGATACATAAAGTGGTGGAGAATCACAGGAAGTTGAATAAATCTCATAGGAGTTGGGATGAAGAAGTTATCCCACTTTCAAATCAGGTGATTCCAGTTTCCCAGTTTGGGAATAGCACAGCTTCTTCGTCCTTCCAATCAAACCAGGATGAATCACTTTGTGAGAAGCTTGATTTGGATACATAAAGTGGTGGAGAATCATCAGGAAGTTGAATAAATCTCATAGGAGTTGGGATGAAGAAGTTATCCCACTTTCAAATCAGGTGATTCCAGTTTCCCAGTTTGGGAATAGCACAGCTTCTTCGTCCTTCCAATCAAACCAGGATGAATCTCTTTGTGAGAAGCTTGATTTGGATACATAAAGTGGTGGAGAATCACCAGGAAGTTGAATAAATCTCATAGGAGTTGGGATGAAGAAGTTATCCCACTTTCAAATCAGGTGATTCCAGTTTCCCAGTTTGGGAATAGCACAGCTTCTTCGTCCTTCCAATCAAACCAGGATGAATCTCTTTGTGAGAAGCTTGATTTGGATACATAAAGTGGTGGAGAATCACAGGAAGTTGAATAAATCTCATAGGAGTTGGGATGAAGAAGTTATCCCACTTTCAAATCAGGTGATTCCAGTTTCCCAGTTTGGGAATAGCACAGCTTCTTCGTCCTTCCAATCAAACCAGGATGAATCTCTTTGTGAGAAGCTTGATTTGGATACATAAAGTGGTGGAGAATCACCAGGAAGTTGAATAAATCTCATAGGAGTTGGGATGAAGAAGTTATCCCACTTTCAAATCAGGTGATTCCAGTTTCCCAGTTTGGGAATAGCACAGCTTCTTCGTCCTTCCAATCAAACCAGGATGAATCACTTTGTGAGAAGCTTGATTTGGATACATAAAGTGGTGGAGAATCATCAGGAAGTTGAATAAATCTCATAGGAGTTGGGATGAAGAAGTTATCCCACTTTCAAATCAGGTGATTCCAGTTTCCCAGTTTGGGAATAGCACAGCTTCTTCGTCCTTCCAATCAAACCAGGATGAATCACTTTGTGAGAAGCTTGATTTGGATACATAAAGTGGTGGAGAATCACAGGAAGTTGAATAAATCTCATAGGAGTTGGGATGAAGAAGTTATCCCACTTTCAAATCAGGTGATTCCAGTTTCCCAGTTTGGGAATAGCACAGCTTCTTCGTCCTTCCAATCAAACCAGGATGAATCTCTTTGTGAGAAGCTTGATTTGGATACATAAAGTGGTGGAGAATCATCAGGAAGTTGAATAAATCTCATAGGAGTTGGGATGAAGAAGTTATCCCACTTTCAAATCAGGTGATTCCAGTTTCCCAGTTTGGGAATAGCACAGCTTCTTCGTCCTTCCAATCAAACCAGGATGAATCACTTTGTGAGAAGCTTGATTTGGATACATAAAGTGGTGGAGAATCACCAGGAAGTTGAATAAATCTCATAGGAGTTGGGATGAAGAAGTTATCCCACTTTCAAATCAGGTGATTCCAGTTTCCCAGTTTGGGAATAGCACAGCTTCTTCGTCCTTCCAATCAAACCAGGATGAATCTCTTTGTGAGAAGCTTGATTTGGATACATAAAGTGGTGGAGAATCACCAGGAAGTTGAATAAATCTCATAGGAGTTGGGATGAAGAAGTTATCCCACTTTCAAATCAGGTGATTCCAGTTTCCCAGTTTGGGAATAGCACAGCTTCTTCGTCCTTCCAATCAAACCAGGATGAATCACTTTGTGAGAAGCTTGATTTGGATACATAAAGTGGTGGAGAATCATCAGGAAGTTGAATAAATCTCATAGGAGTTGGGATGAAGAAGTTATCCCACTTTCAAATCAGGTGATTCCAGTTTCCCAGTTTGGGAATAGCACAGCTTCTTCGTCCTTCCAATCAAACCAGGATGAATCTCTTTGTGAGAAGCTTGATTTGGATACATAAAGTGGTGGAGAATCATCAGGAAGTTGAATAAATCTCATAGGAGTTGGGATGAAGAAGTTATCCCACTTTCAAATCAGGTGATTCCAGTTTCCCAGTTTGGGAATAGCACAGCTTCTTCGTCCTTCCAATCAAACCAGGATGAATCACTTTGTGAGAAGCTTGATTTGGATACATAAAGTGGTGGAGAATCATCAGGAAGTTGAATAAATCTCATAGGAGTTGGGATGAAGAAGTTATCCCACTTTCAAATCAGGTGATTCCAGTTTCCCAGTTTGGGAATAGCACAGCTTCTTCGTCCTTCCAATCAAACCAGGATGAATCTCTTTGTGAGAAGCTTGATTTGGATACATAAAGTGGTGGAGAATCACCAGGAAGTTGAATAAATCTCATAGGAGTTGGGATGAAGAAGTTATCCCACTTTCAAATCAGGTGATTCCAGTTTCCCAGTTTGGGAATAGCACAGCTTCTTCGTCCTTCCAATCAAACCAGGATGAATCACTTTGTGAGAAGCTTGATTTGGATACATAAAGTGGTGGAGAATCACCAGGAAGTTGAATAAATCTCATAGGAGTTGGGATGAAGAAGTTATCCCACTTTCAAATCAGGTGATTCCAGTTTCCCAGTTTGGGAATAGCACAGCTTCTTCGTCCTTCCAATCAAACCAGGATGAATCTCTTTGTGAGAAGCTTGATTTGGATACATAAAGTGGTGGAGAATCATCAGGAAGTTGAATAAATCTCATAGGAGTTGGGATGAAGAAGTTATCCCACTTTCAAATCAGGTGATTCCAGTTTCCCAGTTTGGGAATAGCACAGCTTCTTCGTCCTTCCAATCAAACCAGGATGAATCTCTTTGTGAGAAGCTTGATTTG
Source organism: Brassica rapa (assembly GCF_000309985.2). Classification (NCBI taxonomy): domain Eukaryota; kingdom Viridiplantae; phylum Streptophyta; class Magnoliopsida; order Brassicales; family Brassicaceae; genus Brassica; species Brassica rapa. Next base: position 8,975 of record NW_022610824.1, read on the forward strand.
GATACATAAAGTGGTGGAGAATCATCAGGAAGTTGAATAAATCTCATAGGAGTTGGGATGAAGAAGTTATCCCACTTTCAAATCAGGTGATTCCAGTTTCCCAGTTTGGGAATAGCACAGCTTCTTCGTCCTTCCAATCAAACCAGGATGAATCTCTTTGTGAGAAGCTTGATTTGGATACATAAAGTGGTGGAGAATCACAGGAAGTTGAATAAATCTCATAGGAGTTGGGATGAAGAAGTTATCCCACTTTCAAATCAGGTGATTCCAGTTTCCCAGTTTGGGAATAGCACAGCTTCTTCGTCCTTCCAATCAAACCAGGATGAATCACTTTGTGAGAAGCTTGATTTGGATACATAAAGTGGTGGAGAATCATCAGGAAGTTGAATAAATCTCATAGGAGTTGGGATGAAGAAGTTATCCCACTTTCAAATCAGGTGATTCCAGTTTCCCAGTTTGGGAATAGCACAGCTTCTTCGTCCTTCCAATCAAACCAGGATGAATCACTTTGTGAGAAGCTTGATTTGGATACATAAAGTGGTGGAGAATCATCAGGAAGTTGAATAAATCTCATAGGAGTTGGGATGAAGAAGTTATCCCACTTTCAAATCAGGTGATTCCAGTTTCCCAGTTTGGGAATAGCACAGCTTCTTCGTCCTTCCAATCAAACCAGGATGAATCTCTTTGTGAGAAGCTTGATTTGGATACATAAAGTGGTGGAGAATCATCAGGAAGTTGAATAAATCTCATAGGAGTTGGGATGAAGAAGTTATCCCACTTTCAAATCAGGTGATTCCAGTTTCCCAGTTTGGGAATAGCACAGCTTCTTCGTCCTTCCAATCAAACCAGGATGAATCTCTTTGTGAGAAGCTTGATTTGGATACATAAAGTGGTGGAGAATCACCAGGAAGTTGAATAAATCTCATAGGAGTTGGGATGAAGAAGTTATCCCACTTTCAAATCAGGTGATTCCAGTTTCCCAGTTTGGGAATAGCACAGCTTCTTCGTCCTTCCAATCAAACCAGGATGAATCACTTTGTGAGAAGCTTGATTTGGATACATAAAGTGGTGGAGAATCACAGGAAGTTGAATAAATCTCATAGGAGTTGGGATGAAGAAGTTATCCCACTTTCAAATCAGGTGATTCCAGTTTCCCAGTTTGGGAATAGCACAGCTTCTTCGTCCTTCCAATCAAACCAGGATGAATCTCTTTGTGAGAAGCTTGATTTGGATACATAAAGTGGTGGAGAATCATCAGGAAGTTGAATAAATCTCATAGGAGTTGGGATGAAGAAGTTATCCCACTTTCAAATCAGGTGATTCCAGTTTCCCAGTTTGGGAATAGCACAGCTTCTTCGTCCTTCCAATCAAACCAGGATGAATCTCTTTGTGAGAAGCTTGATTTGGATACATAAAGTGGTGGAGAATCATCAGGAAGTTGAATAAATCTCATAGGAGTTGGGATGAAGAAGTTATCCCACTTTCAAATCAGGTGATTCCAGTTTCCCAGTTTGGGAATAGCACAGCTTCTTCGTCCTTCCAATCAAACCAGGATGAATCTCTTTGTGAGAAGCTTGATTTGGATACATAAAGTGGTGGAGAATCACAGGAAGTTGAATAAATCTCATAGGAGTTGGGATGAAGAAGTTATCCCACTTTCAAATCAGGTGATTCCAGTTTCCCAGTTTGGGAATAGCACAGCTTCTTCGTCCTTCCAATCAAACCAGGATGAATCTCTTTGTGAGAAGCTTGATTTGGATACATAAAGTGGTGGAGAATCATCAGGAAGTTGAATAAATCTCATAGGAGTTGGGATGAAGAAGTTATCCCACTTTCAAATCAGGTGATTCCAGTTTCCCAGTTTGGGAATAGCACAGCTTCTTCGTCCTTCCAATCAAACCAGGATGAATCTCTTTGTGAGAAGCTTGATTTGGATACATAAAGTGGTGGAGAATCATCAGGAAGTTGAATAAATCTCATAGGAGTTGGGATGAAGAAGTTATCCCACTTTCAAATCAGGTGATTCCAGTTTCCCAGTTTGGGAATAGCACAGCTTCTTCGTCCTTCCAATCAAACCAGGATGAATCACTTTGTGAGAAGCTTGATTTGGATACATAAAGTGGTGGAGAATCATCAGGAAGTTGAATAAATCTCATAGGAGTTGGGATGAAGAAGTTATCCCACTTTCAAATCAGGTGATTCCAGTTTCCCAGTTTGGGAATAGCACAGCTTCTTCGTCCTTCCAATCAAACCAGGATGAATCACTTTGTGAGAAGCTTGATTTGGATACATAAAGTGGTGGAGAATCATCAGGAAGTTGAATAAATCTCATAGGAGTTGGGATGAAGAAGTTATCCCACTTTCAAATCAGGTGATTCCAGTTTCCCAGTTTGGGAATAGCACAGCTTCTTCGTCCTTCCAATCAAACCAGGATGAATCTCTTTGTGAGAAGCTTGATTTGGATACATAAAGTGGTGGAGAATCACCAGGAAGTTGAATAAATCTCATAGGAGTTGGGATGAAGAAGTTATCCCACTTTCAAATCAGGTGATTCCAGTTTCCCAGTTTGGGAATAGCACAGCTTCTTCGTCCTTCCAATCAAACCAGGATGAATCACTTTGTGAGAAGCTTGATTTGGATACATAAAGTGGTGGAGAATCATCAGGAAGTTGAATAAATCTCATAGGAGTTGGGATGAAGAAGTTATCCCACTTTCAAATCAGGTGATTCCAGTTTCCCAGTTTGGGAATAGCACAGCTTCTTCGTCCTTCCAATCAAACCAGGATGAATCACTTTGTGAGAAGCTTGATTTGGATACATAAAGTGGTGGAGAATCATCAGGAAGTTGAATAAATCTCATAGGAGTTGGGATGAAGAAGTTATCCCACTTTCAAATCAGGTGATTCCAGTTTCCCAGTTTGGGAATAGCACAGCTTCTTCGTCCTTCCAATCAAACCAGGATGAATCACTTTGTGAGAAGCTTGATTTGGATACATAAAGTGGTGGAGAATCATCAGGAAGTTGAATAAATCTCATAGGAGTTGGGATGAAGAAGTTATCCCACTTTCAAATCAGGTGATTCCAGTTTCCCAGTTTGGGAATAGCACAGCTTCTTCGTCCTTCCAATCAAACCAGGATGAATCTCTTTGTGAGAAGCTTGATTTGGATACATAAAGTGGTGGAGAATCATCAGGAAGTTGAATAAATCTCATAGGAGTTGGGATGAAGAAGTTATCCCACTTTCAAATCAGGTGATTCCAGTTTCCCAGTTTGGGAATAGCACAGCTTCTTCGTCCTTCCAATCAAACCAGGATGAATCTCTTTGTGAGAAGCTTGATTTGGATACATAAAGTGGTGGAGAATCATCAGGAAGTTGAATAAATCTCATAGGAGTTGGGATGAAGAAGTTATCCCACTTTCAAATCAGGTGATTCCAGTTTCCCAGTTTGGGAATAGCACAGCTTCTTCGTCCTTCCAATCAAACCAGGATGAATCTCTTTGTGAGAAGCTTGATTTGGATACATAAAGTGGTGGAGAATCATCAGGAAGTTGAATAAATCTCATAGGAGTTGGGATGAAGAAGTTATCCCACTTTCAAATCAGGTGATTCCAGTTTCCCAGTTTGGGAATAGCACAGCTTCTTCGTCCTTCCAATCAAACCAGGATGAATCTCTTTGTGAGAAGCTTGATTTGGATACATAAAGTGGTGGAGAATCATCAGGAAGTTGAATAAATCTCATAGGAGTTGGGATGAAGAAGTTATCCCACTTTCAAATCAGGTGATTCCAGTTTCCCAGTTTGGGAATAGCACAGCTTCTTCGTCCTTCCAATCAAACCAGGATGAATCACTTTGTGAGAAGCTTGATTTGGATACATAAAGTGGTGGAGAATCATCAGGAAGTTTAATAAACTCATAGGAGTTGGAATGCAGAAGTTATCCCATTTTCAAATCAGGTGATTCTAGTTTCCTAAATTGGGAGTAGCACAGCTTCTTCGTCCTTCCAATCAAACCAGGATGAATCACTTTGTGAGTGGTGCAGCCTGGGTAAGGCTTAAACTCTGGATCACTTGAAGGTGGATGGATAGAGGATGTTCTAAGAGGCTACTAGCTCTCCTTTGAACTGTGGTCGTCTCCCTGAGCCTATGGGTTGGCGCCAAGGATGGTTTGCTACTCAAAGACACAAGATCACCTTGTACTGTCTAAGATGGGATTCACAGGAATTCCTTCCTTTAAGTGAGATCAATGTTCTAGAGCTGAACAGAGAAAGCTAGAGACAAGACAACAAAGTTGACTGAATAATTCTTAGATTGAAAGTTGAGAAAACAAGGCTGCAGCCCCCATGTTCTTAAAGTGAAAATCGAAAACCCTAATGCTAAACCAAGGTGGTTTAATTCTAATTCTAATCCTAATTGTCTTTGGTTTAAATTAAATGAAAGCCCAATAACCAAAACCCTTACAAAGTAATTAAATTAAACCAACAAGCTGGTTTATCTTGATCTCCTTGCCTTGAACCAAGGCCCACGGTTTTGGCTATCTCCTGGAGCCTCTCCTCTTGTGCTCTCAGTCTTGATCTGGTTACTGGTCCACTCCACAAGCTGGCTAGCTCATTTGGTTCTTCTCTGCTCGAGTCTGGTTCTTCTCTGCTCAAGTCTGGCTCTTCTCTTCTCAAGTCTGGCTCTCCCTCATCAGACTCACTCAGCTCTCCAATGTCTCTACTCATGGCTACACCATCCCCTCCTCCTTTAAAAGGATTTGACCTCAAATCCAAATCATCTGCAATAAAAGGATCCAAGTCAGAAACATTGAAAGTAGAACTGATTGTGTATTTCCCTTCAAGATCAATCTGGTAGGCATTGTTGTTGATTCTCTTCAGCACTTTGAAAGGTCCATCTTTCCTTGGCAGCAACTTTGATTTCCTCTCAACAGGAAACCTCTCTTTTCTCATGTGAATCCACACAAGATCACCTGGTTCAAGTACTAGCTCCTTGCGCCCCTTGTTCTTCTGCCTCTCATACATCTTGGTCCTCTCCTCAATGTTCTTCCTGACCTGTTCATGCAAAGACAAAACAAACTCGGCCTTTTGCTTGCCATCAAGGTTAGTTTGTTCTTTTAAAGGTAAAGCAAATAAATCAAGAGGAGACAATGGGTTAAACCCATAAACAACTTGAAAAGGAGAGAGTTTAGTAGCTGAATGCACTGCTCTGTTATATGCAAACTCTACATGTGGTAAACAATCCTCCCATGTCCTAATGTTACTCTTAATGATGGCACGCAAAAGAGTAGACAATGTCCTATTGACTGATTCAGTTTGACCATCAGTTTGGGGATGACAAGTAGTTGAAAACAATAGCTTAGTTCCCAACTTTCCCCACAGAGTTTTCCAGAAATAGCTAAGGAACTTAGTATCTCTATCAGAAACTATAGTCCTAGGCATACCATGCAATCTAACAACTTCTCTAAAGAATAGATCAGCTACCAAAGATGCATCATCAGTTTTATGACAAGGTATGAAGTGAGCCATCTTAGAAAATCTATCAACAACCACAAAGATGCTATCTCTTCCTTTCCTAGTTCTAGGCAATCCTAAGACAAAGTCCATAGAGATATCAATCCATGGTGCAGTAGGAATAGGGAGAGGTGTATACAAACCTGTTGGTTGGACCTTAGACTTGGCTTGCTTGCACACGACACACCTTGAGCACACACGCTCCACTTCTTTCTTCATACTCGGCCAGTAGAAGTGCTCCTGCAAGGTGGAGAGTGTTTTGGCGACCCCAAAGTGTCCCATCAGCCCTCCTGCGTGAGCTTCCCTAACATACAATTCTCTCAAAGAACCACTAGGAACACACAGGCGGTTATCATAGAAAAGAAATCCTTTTACTTGATAGAATTTTCCACTAGCATGTTTCTCAGATTCTCTAAACACATCTTTAAACTCAGGATCATTAGCATAGCAAGATTTGATGTGTTCAAATCCTAAGAGTTTAGTTTCCATTGAAGATAAAAGAGTATACCTTCTGGAGAGTGCATCAGCCACTACGTTCTCCTTACCTTTCTTGTAGTGAATGACATAAGGAAAGGTCTCAATGAACTCCACCCACCTGGCGTGTCTCTTGTTCAGCTTCTGTTGCCCTTTGAGATGTTTAAGGGATTCATGATCTGTATGGATCACAAACTCCTTAGGCCACAAGTAATGTTGCCACACTTGTAAAGCTCTCACCAAGGCATACAGCTCCTTGTCATAGGTAGGATAGTTTAAGGTGGCGCCTCCTAGCTTCTCACTGAAATAAGCTATGGGTTTCTTATCCTGCATCAACACAGCTCCAATTCCAATACCAGATGCATCACATTCAATTTCAAAAGTCTTAGAAAAGTCAGGAAGTGCAAGTAAGGGAGCACTTGTTAACTTCTCTTTTAGCATTTGAAATGCCTCTTCTTGTGCTGGTCCCCAAGTGAAACCTACACTCTTCTTGACTACTTCAGTCAGGGGTGCTGCAACTGTACTGAAATCTCTCACAAACCTCCGGTAGAAGCCAGCAAGTCCATGAAAACTTCTGACCTCTCCAATAGATTTAGGAATCGGCCACTCCCTGATAGCCTTCACCTTTTCCTCATCAACCTGTATGCCCTGTGAAGTCACAACAAAACCTAAAAAGACAAGGTTATCTGTGCCAAAAGAGCACTTCTTATAGTTAGCATACAGATTTTCTTTTCTAAGCACATCTAGAACTTGCTTCAAGTGATTAACATGTTCTTTCATAGTCTTGCTGTAAATCAGGATATCATCAAAGTAAACAACTACAAATCGTCCTATCAAAGCTCTCAAGACATGATTCATTAATCTCATGAAGGTACTAGGTGCATTAGTAAGCCCAAAAGGCATCACAAGCCATTCATACAATCCTAGCTTAGTTTTAAAGGCAGTTTTCCACTCATCTCCTTCTTTCATTCTAATCTGGTGGTAACCACTCTTTAAATCAATTTTAGAAAAGACACATGAACCATGTAACTCATCTAGCATATCATCTAAGCGAGGAATAGGATGTCTGTACTTAACTGTTATGTTGTTGATGGCTCTGCAGTCCACACACATCCTCCAGCTTCCATCTTTTTTTGGCACCAAGAGGACAGGTACAGCACAAGGACTCATACTCTCCCTGATATGTCCCTTCTCCATTAGCTCATTGACTTGTTTCTGAAGCTCCTTAGTCTCCACAGGGTTGGTCCTGTATGCTGGACGGTTTGGTAAAGTAGCTCCTGGTACAAAGTCAATCTGGTGCTCTATTCCCCTAATAGGCGGCAGACCTATGGGATTGTCCTCTGGGAACACATCTCTATACTCCTGCAAAAGACACTCAATCTCCTCTGGAATCTCAGGAGCAGGGTTAGTAGTAGAGCTCAACAATTCTTTGTAAACTACTAGTATCAAATTTGATTGTTCAATCACAGCAGTTTTGATATCTTTAGCAGTAGCAAAGAGGTTGAGTTTACTTACCTGGCTGGTCTCTTCAAGAAGCAAGGATTTGCTGGCGGCCTTGGACTCTCCTCTCTTCATTTTGAGATGCATCTGATCCTGGTGTACCTCCTGAGGGGTCATTGGCGCCAGGGTAACTTGTTTCTCCTTATGGATAAAAGTGTATCTGTTGGTAAAGCCATCATGTACTGATCTCTTATCATACTGCCATGGACGTCCAAGAAGGATGTGGCTAGCTTCCAGGGGTGCTACATCACAAGTGATCTCATCCTGGTACTTTCCCACTGATAGCAATACCTTCACTTGCTTGGTGATCTTTAATCCTCCCTCATCATTGATCCATTGCAACAGATATGGCTTAGGATGCTTGAACACTTGAAGACCCAACTTCTCCACCAACTCAGCACTTGCTACATTAGTACAACTTCCTCCATCAATGATCAAGCTACAAACCTTTTCTTGAATCAAGCATCTGGTGTGAAACAAGTTTTCCCTTTGCTCATCTTCTTTGGGTTTAGGTTGAGCATTGAGAAGTCTCCTGGTGACTAATAGCTCTCCACGGACAGGGTACTCCACGCCTTCCTCATCAGACTCTTGGCCGGCGTCCTCCTCTTCAGATATCACCTCCCCGTCGGCTAAGATAGTCATCACCTTCTTGTTGGTGCACTCATTAGCATAGTGACCAAAGCCATGACACTTGAAACACTTAATGTTCCTGGTCTTAGTAGGTGTGGCTACTCCTTTACCCTTGTCATCTCTCTTGTTCTCCACTGAAGAAGACCCTTCTTTGGACTTATCCCCTGGCTTATCTTCCTTGGAGTAGGCCGGTTTTGAGGCAGGGGTGTATGAAGACCGGGTAGAGCTCTTCCTCTTGTTCTGCTGCTCAATCAAAATAGCCTTATGTAGCAGTTCATCCATGTCCTCATACTCTTGTAGCTCCAACCTATCTTGTATATCTCTGTTAAGACCTCCTTGGAATCTAGCCATAGTAGCTTCTACTTCTTCTTCTAAGTCAGCTTTCAACATGAGTGTTTCCATCTCCTGGTGATAGTCCTCTACACTCTTAGATCCTTGAGAAAGCCTTCTCAACTTCTGGTGTAGATCTCTTCCATAGTGATTAGGAACAAATCTCTTCTTCATCACAGTTTTCATCTCAAACCATGAAGCTACCTGAGGCTCTCCATTGCGTCTCCTGGTAGTAGCAATCTGATCCCACCAGCTAATAGCATAACCACAGAATTCAGTAGCTGCTAGTCTCACTTTCCTCTCCTCAGTGAACTGTTGGCAGTTGAAAACCAGTTCAATCTTCTTCTCCCACTCTAAGTAAGCATCAGGATCATTCTTCCCATGGAATGGAGGGATTCTAAGCTTGAGATTGCCTAGGTTATCAGTAGCTGGTCGCCTGCGGTTGTGATTTCTACCATGATGACTAGCCTGAGATCCATCATCACTTTCATCAGCTGAATCTTCTTGATAATGTTCTCCATAAATCCCACGACCCCTAAGCTCAACTCGTTGCCCTCTTATAGGTCCAATGCGTGCTCTCTGAACTCCAGCAGCAACCGCGTCCCTCTCTTGCCCTGCATTATCACCAGGTAAAGTTTCATTAGCTTGTTGAACACGGTTGTAAGTGTTTTGCATTCTTCTGGTTATCTCAGCTATCATAGCCTCAAATTGAACTTGGTTGAGGTTGATTTGCTGGACAGCCGGTTCTCCTGAACTCTCAGGTTGCTTTCCATCTCGCCTCTCTTCACTCATTGTAACACAAAGCCAGGAACAAAATTATATCTCTCTCTCACTCAAGTTTTCAAATCGCCAAGTCTCAGCTCTTCCCACAAGTTCAGTTGAAAAACAAAGTTCTACACTTAAGATCTAGAACTAAAACCCCAATGAATCAGATAGGAAGTATTAAGAGATTTAGGCACCAGCTGACTTTACCACCCTGAGCTGGATTTCTCCTCAGCTAGCTGGATTACTCTTCAGCTATATATATATATTTTTTTTTTTGATTTGGATCAGAGATCTCTTTTCTTTTTTTTTTTTTTTGATTTGCAGGGTTGGCTCAGCTGGCTTACAACAGATAGAAAGATAAGAGAAGTGTTTGATGGAATGAATGATCTGAGTAGTCAAATTGCAAACCCTAACCTTCAAGTGGCTCTGATACCACTTGGTGCAGCCTGGGTATGGCTTAAACTCTGGATCACTTGAAGGTGGATGGATAGAGGATGTTCTAAGAGGCTACTAGCTCTCCTTTGAACTGTGGTCGTCTCCCTGAGCCTATGGGTTGGCGCCAAGGATGGTTTGCTACTCAAAGACACAAGATCACCTTGTATTGTCTAAGATGGGATTCACAGGAATTCCTTCCTTTAAGTGAGATCAATGTTCTAGAGCTGAACAGAGAAAGCTAGAGACAAGACAACAAAGTTGACTGAATAATTCTTAGATTGAAAGTTGAGAAAACAAGGCTGCAGCCCCCATGTTCTTAAAGTGAAAATCGAAAACCCTAATGCTAAACCAAGGTGGTTTACTTCTAATTCTAATCCTAATTGTCTTTGGTTTAAATTAAATGAAAGCCCAATAACCAAAACCCTTACAAAGTAATTAAATTAAACCAACAAGCTGGTTTATCTTGATCTCCTTGCCTTGAACCAAGGCCCACGGTTTTGGCTATCTCCTGGAGCCTCTCCTCTTGTGCTCTCAGTCTTGATCTGGTTACTGGTCCACTCCACAAGCTGGCTAGCTCATTTGGTTCTTCTCTGCTCGAGTCTGGTTCTTCTCTGCTCAAGTCTGGCTCTTCTCTTCTCAAGTCTGGCTCTCCCTCATCAGACTCACTCAGCTCTCCAATGTCTCTACTCATGGCTACACCAGTGAGAAGCTTGATTTGGATACATAAAGTGGTGGAGAATCATCAGGATGTTGAATAAACCTCATAGGAGTTGGGATGAAGAAGTTATCCCACTTTCAAATCAGGTGATTCCAGTTTCCCATTTTGGGAATAGCACAGCTTCTTCGTCCTTCCAATCAAACCAGGATGAATCTCTTTGTGAGAAGCTTGATTTGGATACATAAAGTGATGGAGAATCACCAGGAAGTTGAATAAATCTCATAGGAGTTGGGATGAAGAAGTTATCCCACTTTCAAATCAAGTGATTCCAGTTTCCCAGTTTGGGAATAGCACAGCTTCTTCGTCCTTCCAATCAAACCAGGATGAATCACTTTGTGAGAAGCTTGATTTGGATACATAAAGTGGTGGAGAATCATCAGGATGTTGAATAAACCTCATAGGAGTTGGGATGAAGAAGTTATCCCACTTTCAAATCAGGTGATTCCAGCTTCCCAGTTTGGGAATAGCACAGCTTCTTCGTCCTTCCAATCAAACCAGGATGAATCTCTTTGTGAGAAGCTTGATTTGGATACATAAAGTGGTGGAGAATCACCAGGAAGTTGAATAAATCTCATAGGAGTTGGAATGCAGAAGTTATCCCACTTTCAAATCAGGTGATTCTAGTTTCCCAAATTGGGAGTAGCACAGCTTCTTCGTCCTTCCAATCAAACCAGGATGAATCACTTTGTGAGAAGCTTGATTTGGATACATAAAGTGGTGGAGAATCATCAGGATGTTGAATAAACCTCATAGGAGTTGGGATGAAGAAGTTATCCCATTTTCAAATCAGGTGATTCCAGTTTCCCAAATTGGGAGTAGCACAGCTTCTTCGTCCTTCCAATCAAACCAGGATGAATCTCTTTGTGAGAAGCTTTATTTGGATACATAAAGTGGTGGAGAATCATCAGGAAGTTGAATAAATCTCATAGGAGTTGGGATGAAGAAGTTATCCCACTTTCAAATCAGGGGATTCCAGTTTCCCAGTTTGGGAATAGCACAGCTTCTTCGTCGTTCCAATCAAACCAGGATGAATCTCTTTGTGAGAAGCTTGATTTGGATAAATAAAGTGGTGGAGAATCATCAGGAAGTTGAATAAATCTCATAGGAGTTGGAATGCAGAAGTTATCCCACTTTCAAATCAGGTGATTCCAGTTTCCCAGTTTGGGAATAGCACAGCTTCTTCGTCCTTCCAATCAAACCAGGATGAATCTCTTTGTGAGAAGCTTGATTTGGATACATAAAGTGGTGGAGAATCACCAGGAAGTTGAATAAATCTCATAGGAGTTGGGATGAAGAAGTTATCCCACTTTCAAATCAGGTGATTCTAGTTTCCCAGTTTGGGAATAGCACAGCTTCTTCGTCCTTCCAATCAAACAAGGATGAATCTCTTTGTGAGAAGCTTGATTTGGATACATAAAGTGGTGGAGAATCACCAGGAAGTTGAATAAATCTCATAGGAGTTGGGATGAAGAAGTTATCCCACTTTCAAATCATGTGATTCTTGTTTCCCAGTTTGGGAATAGCACAGCTTCTTCGTCCTTCCAATCAAACCAGGATGAATCTCTTTGTGAGAAGCTTGATTTGGATACATAAAGTGGTGGAAGATCATCAGGAAGTTGAATAAACCTCATAGGAGTTGGGATGAAGAATTTATCCCACTTTCAAATCAGGTGATTCCAGTTTCCCAGTTTGGGAATAGCATAGCTTCTTCGTCCTTCCAATCAAACCAGGATGAATCACTTTGTGAGAAGCTTGATTTGGATACATAAAGTGGTGGAGAATCACCAGGAAGTTGAATAAATCTCATAGGAGTTGGGATGAAGAAGTTATCCCACTTTCAAATCAGGGGATTCCAGTTTCCAGTTTGGGAATAGCAAAGCTTCTTTGTCCTTCCAATCAAACCAGGATGAATCACTTTGTGAGAAGCTTGATTTGGATACATAAAGTGGTGGAGAATCATCAGGAAGTTGAATAAATCTCATATGAGTTGGGATGAAGAAGTTATCCCACTTTCAAATCAGGTGATTCTAGTTTCCCAGTTTGGGAATAGCACAGCTTCTTCGTCCTTCCAATCAAACCAGGATGAATCACTTTGTGAGAAGCTTGATTTGGATACATAAAGTGGTGGAGAATCATCAGGAAGTTGAATAAATCTCATAGGAATTGGGATGAAAAAGTTATCCCACTTTCAAATCAGGGGATTCCAGTTTCCCAGTTTGGGAATAGCACAGCTTCTTCGTCCTTCCAATCAAACCAGGATGAATCTCTTTGTGAGAAGCTTGATTTGGATACATAAAGTGGTGGAGAATCACCAGGAAGTTGAATAAACCTCATAGGAGTTGGGATGAAGAAGTTATCCCACTTTCAAATCAGGTGATTCCAGTTTCCCAGTTTGGGAATAGCACAGCTTCTTCGTCCTTCCAATCAAACCAGGATGAATCACTTTGTGAGAAGCTTGATTTGGATACATAAAGTGGTGGAGAATCACCAGGAAGTTGAATAAATCTCATAGGAGTTGGGAATGAGAAGTTATCCCATTTTCAAATCAGGTGATTCCAGTTTCCCAAATTGGGAGTAGCACAGCTTCTTCGTCCTTCCAATCAAACCAGGATGAATCACTTTGTGAGAAGCTTGATTTGGATACATAAAGTGGTGGAGAATCATCAGGATGTTGAATAAACCTCATAGGAGTTGGGATGAAGAAGTTATCCCATTTTCAAATCAGGTGATTCCAGTTTCCCAAATTGGGAGTAGCACAGCTTCTTCGTCCTTCCAATCAAACCAGGATGAATCACTTTGTGAGAAGCTTGATTTGGATACATAAAGTGGTGGAGAATCATCAGGAAGTTGAATAAACCTCATAGGAGTTGGGATGAAGAAGTTATCCCACTTTCAAATCAGGTGATTCCAGTTTCCCAGTTTGGGAATAGCACAGCTTCTTCGTCGTTCCAATCAAACCAGGATGAATCTCTTTGTGAGAAGCTTGATTTGGATAAATAAAGTGGTGGAGAATCATCAGGAAGTTGAATAAATCTCATAGGAGTTGGAATGCAGAAGTTATCCCACTTTCAAATCAGGTGATTCCAGTTTCCCAGTTTGGGAATAGCACAGCTTCTTCGTCCTTCCAATCAAACCAGGATGAATCTCTTTGTGAGAAGCTTGATTTGGATACATAAAGTGGTGGAGAATCACCAGGAAGTTGAATAAATCTCATAGGAGTTGGGATGAAGAAGTTATCCCACTTTCAAATCAGGTGATTCTAGTTTCCCAGTTTGGGAATAGCACAGCTTCTTCGTCCTTCCAATCAAACAGGATGAATCTCTTTGTGAGAAGCTTGATTTGGATACATAAAGTGGTGGAGAATCACCAGGAAGTTGAATAAATCTCATAGGAGTTGGGATGAAGAAGTTATCCCACTTTCAAATCATGTGATTCTTGTTTCCCAGTTTGGGAATAGCACAGCTTCTTCGTCCTTCCAATCAAACCAGGATGAATCTCTTTGTGAGAAGCTTGATTTGGATACATAAAGTGGTGGAAGATCATCAGGAAGTTGAATAAACCTCATAGGAGTTGGGATGAAGAATTTATCCCACTTTCAAATCAGGTGATTCCAGTTTCCCAGTTTGGGAATAGCATAGCTTCTTCGTCCTTCCAATCAAACCAGGATGAATCACTTTGTGAGAAGCTTGATTTGGATACATAAAGTGGTGGAGAATCACCAGGAAGTTGAATAAATCTCATAGGAGTTGGGATGAAGAAGTTATCCCACTTTCAAATCAGGGATTCCAGTTTCCAGTTTGGGAATAGCAAAGCTTCTTTGTCCTTCCAATCAAACCAGGATGAATCACTTTGTGAGAAGCTTGATTTGGATACATAAAGTGGTGGAGAATCATCAGGAAGTTGAATAAATCTCATATGAGTTGGGATGAAGAAGTTATCCCACTTTCAAATCAGGTGATTCTAGTTTCCCAGTTTGGGAATAGCACAGCTTCTTCGTCCTTCCAATCAAACCAGGATGAATCACTTTGTGAGAAGCTTGATTTGGATACATAAAGTGGTGGAGAATCATCAGGAAGTTGAATAAATCTCATAGGAATTGGATGAAGAAGTTATCCCACTTTCAAATCAGGGGATTCCAGTTTCCCAGTTTGGGAATAGCACAGCTTCTTCGTCCTTCCAATCAAACCAGGATGAATTTCTTTGTGAGAAGCTTGATTTGGATACATAAAGTGGTGGAGAATCACCAGGAAGTTGAATAAATCTCATAGGAGTTGGAATGCAGAAGTTATCCCATTTTCAAATCAGGTGATTCTAGTTTCCCAAATGGGAGTAGCACAGCTTCTTCGTCCTTCCAATCAAACCAGGATGAATCACTTTGTGAGAAGCTTGATTTGGATACATAAAGTGGTGGAGAATCACCAGGAAGTTGAATAAATCTCATAGGAGTTGGGATGAAGAAGTTATCCCATTTTCAAATCAGGTGATTCCAGTTTCCCAAATTGGGAGTAGCACAGCTTCTTCGTCCTTCCAATCAAACCAGGATGAATCACTTTGTGAGAAGCTTGATTTGGATACATAAAGTGGTGGAGAATCATCAGGAAGTTGAATAAACCTCATAGGAGTTGGGATGCAGAAGTTATCCCATTTTCAAATCAGGTGATTCTAATTTCCCAAATTGGGAGTAGCACAGCTTCTTCGTCCTTCCAATAAAACCAGGATGAATCACTTTGTGAGAAGCTTGATTTGGATACATAAAGTGGTGGAGAATCACCAGGAAGTTGAATAAATCTCATAGGAGTTGGGATGCAGAAGTTATCCCATTTTCAAATCAGGTGATTCCAGTTTCCCAAATTGGGAGTAGCACAGCTTCTTCGTCCTTCCAATCAAACCAGGATGAATCACTTTGTGAGAAGCTTGATTTGGATACATAAAGTGGTGGAGAATCACCAGGAAGTTGAATAAACCTCATAGGAGTTGGGATGAAGAAGTTATCCCATTTTCAAATCAGGTGATTCCAGTTTCCCAAATTGGGAGTAGCACAGCTTCTTCGTCCTTCCAATCAAACCAGGATGAATCACTTTGTGAGAAGCTTTATTTGGATACATAAAGTGGTGGAGAATCATCAGGAAGTTGAATAAACCTCATAGGAGTTGGGATGCAGAAGTTATCCCATTTTCAAATCAGGTGATTCTAATTTCCCAAATTGGGAGTAGCACAGCTTCTTCGTCCTTCCAATAAAACCAGGATGAATCACTTTGTGAGAAGCTTGATTTGGATACATAAAGTGGTGGAGAATCACCAGGAAGTTGAATAAATCTCATAGGAGTTGGGATGCAGAAGTTATCCCATTTTCAAATCAGGTGATTCCAGTTTCCCAAATTGGGAGTAGCACAGCTTCTTCGTCCTTCCAATCAAACCAGGATGAATCTCTTTGTGAGAAGCTTTATTTGGATACATAAAGTGGTGGAGAATCATCAGGAAGTTGAATAAATCTCATAGGAGTTGGGATGAAGAAGTTATCCCACTTTCAAATCAGGGGATTCCAGTTTCCCAGTTTGGGAATAGCACAGCTTCTTCGTCGTTCCAATCAAACCAGGATGAATCTCTTTGTGAGAAGCTTGATTTGGATAAATAAAGTGGTGGAGAATCATCAGGAAGTTGAATAAATCTCATAGGAGTTGGAATGCAGAAGTTATCCCACTTTCAAATCAGGTGATTCCAGTTTCCCAGTTTGGGAATAGCACAGCTTCTTCGTCCTTCCAATCAAACCAGGATGAATCTCTTTGTGAGAAGCTTGATTTGGATACATAAAGTGGTGGAGAATCACCAGGAAGTTGAATAAATCTCATAGGAGTTGGGATGAAGAAGTTATCCCACTTTCAAATCAGGTGATTCTAGTTTCCCAGTTTGGGAATAGCACAGCTTCTTCGTCCTTCCAATCAAACCAGGATGAATCTCTTTGTGAGAAGCTTGATTTGGATACATAAAATGGTGGAGAATCACCAGGAAGTTGAATAAATCTCATAGGAGTTGGGATGAAGAAGTTATCCCACTTTCAAATCAGTGATTCTTGTTTCCCAGTTTGGGAATAGCACAGCTTCTTCGTCCTTCCAATCAAACCAGGATGAATCTCTTTGTGAGAAGCTTGATTTGGATACATAAAGTGGTGGAAGATCATCAGGAAGTTGAATAAACCTCATAGGAGTTGGGATGAAGAATTTATCCCACTTTCAAATCAGGTGATTCCAGTTTCCCAGTTTGGGAATAGCACAGCTTCTTCGTCCTTCCAATCAAACCAGGATGAATCACTTTGTGAGAATCTTGATTTGGATACATAAAGTGGTGGAGAATCACCAGGAAGTTGAATAAATCTCATAGGAGTTGGGATGAAGACTTTATCCCACTTTCAAATCAGGGATTCCAGTTTCCAGTTTGGGAATAGCAAGCTTCTTTGTCCTTCCAATCAAACCAGGATGAATCACTTTGTGAGAAGCTTGATTTGGATACATAAAGTGGTGGAGAATCATCAGGAAGTTGAATAAATCTCATATGAGTTGGGATGAAGAAGTTATCCCACTTTCAAATCAGGTGATTCTAGTTTCCCAGTTTGGGAATAGCACAGCTTCTTCGTCCTTCCAATCAAACCAGGATGAATCACTTTGTGAGAAGCTTGATTTGGATACATAAAGTGGTGGAGAATCATCAGGAAGTTGAATAAATCTCATAGGAATTGGGATGAAGAAGTTATCCCACTTTCAAATCAGGGGATTCCAGTTTCCCAGTTTGGGAATAGCACAGCTTCTTCGTCCTTCCAATCAAACCAGGATGAATCTCTTTGTGAGAAGCTTGATTTGGATACATAAAGTGGTGGAGAATCACCAGGAAGTTGAATAAATCTCATAGGAGTTGGAATGCAGAAGTTATCCCATTTTCAAATCAGGTGATTCTAGTTTCCCAAATTGGGAGTAGCACAGCTTCTTCGTCCTTCCAATCAAACCAGGATGAATCACTTTGTGAGAAGCTTGATTTGGATACATAAAGTGGTGGAGAATCACCAGGAAGTTGAATAAATCTCATAGGAGTTGGGATGAAGAAGTTATCCCATTTTCAAATCAGGTGATTCCAGTTTCCCAAATTGGGAGTAGCACAGCTTCTTCGTCCTTCCAATCAAACCAGGATGAATCACTTTTGAGAAGCTTGATTTGGATACATAAAGTGGTGGAGAATCATCAGGAAGTTGAATAAACCTCATAGGAGTTGGGATGCAGAAGTTATCCCATTTTCAAATCAGGTGATTCTAATTTCCCAAATTGGGAGTAGCACAGCTTCTTCGTCCTTCCAATAAAACCAGGATGAATCACTTTGTGAGAAGCTTGATTTGGATACATAAAGTGGTGGAGAATCACCAGGAAGTTGAATAAATCTCATAGGAGTTGGGATGCAGAAGTTATCCCATTTTCAAATCAGGTGATTCCAGTTTCCCAAATTGGGAGTAGCACAGCTTCTTCGTCCTTCCAATCAAACCAGGATGAATCTCTTTGTGAGAAGCTTTTTTGGATACATAAAGTGGTGGAGAATCATCAGGAAGTTGAATAAATCTCATAGGAGTTGGGATGAAGAAGTTATCCCACTTTCAAATCAGGGGATTCCAGTTTCCCAGTTTGGGAATAGCACAGCTTCTTCGTCGTTCCAATCAAACCAGGATGAATCTCTTTGTGAGAAGCTTGATTTGGATAATAAAGTGGTGGAGAATCATCAGGAAGTTGAATAAATCTCATAGGAGTTGGAATGCAGAAGTTATCCCACTTTCAAATCAGGTGATTCCAGTTTCCCAGTTTGGGAATAGCACAGCTTCTTCGTCCTTCCAATCAAACCAGGATGAATCTCTTTGTGAGAAGCTTGATTTGGATACATAAAGTGGTGGAGAATCACCAGGAAGTTGAATAAATCTCATAGGAGTTGGGATGAAGAAGTTATCCCACTTTCAAATCAGGTGATTCTAGTTTCCCAGTTTGGGAATAGCACAGCTTCTTCGTCCTTCCAATCAAACCAGGATGAATCTCTTTGTGAGAAGCTTGATTTGGATACATAAAATGGTGGAGAATCACCAGGAAGTTGAATAAATCTCATAGGAGTTGGGATGAAGAAGTTATCCCACTTTCAAATCATGTGATTCTTGTTTCCCAGTTTGGGAATAGCACAGCTTCTTCGTCCTTCCAATCAAACCAGGATGAATCTCTTTGTGAGAAGCTTGATTTGGATACATAAAGTGGTGGAAGATCATCAGGAAGTTGAATAAATCTCATAGGAGTTGGGATGAAGACTTTATCCCACTTTCAAATCAGGGGATTCCAGTTTCCAGTTTGGGAATAGCAAAGCTTCTTTGTCCTTCCAATCAAACCAGGATGAATCACTTTGTGAGAAGCTTGATTTGGATACATAAAGTGGTGGAGAATCATCAGGAAGTTGAATAAATCTCATATGAGTTAGGATGAAGAAGTTATCCCACTTTCAAATCAGGTGATTCTAGTTTCCCAGTTTGGGAATAGCACAGCTTCTTCGTCCTTCCAATCAAACCAGGATGAATCACTTTGTGAGAAGCTTGATTTGGATACATAAAGTGGTGGAGAATCATCAGGAAGTTGAATAAATCTCATAGGAATTGGGATGAAGAAGTTATCCCACTTTCAAATCAGGGGATTCCAGTTTCCCAGTTTGGGAATAGCACAGCTTCTTCGTCCTTCCAATCAAACCAGGATGAATCTCTTTGTGAGAAGCTTGATTTGGATACATAAAGTGGTGGAGAATCACCAGGAAGTTGAATAAATCTCATAGGAGTTGGAATGCAGAAGTTATCCCATTTTCAAATCAGGTGATTCTAGTTTCCCAAATTGGGAGTAGCACAGCTTCTTCGTCCTTCCAATCAAACCAGGATGAATCACTTTGTGAGAAGCTTGATTTGGATACATAAAGTGGTGGAGAATCACCAGGAAGTTGAATAAATCTCATAGGAGTTGGGATGAAGAAGTTATCCCATTTTCAAATCAGGTGATTCCAGTTTCCCAAATTGGGAGTAGCACAGCTTCTTCGTCCTTCCAATTGATATGATCATGGAAAGCACCAAGGACTGGAAGCATGAACCTGAACCTGAAGAGCTTGTAGCTGAGGATGCAACCTTGAAGAACATTTGGAAACAAGAAGAATACATTAGTCTTGGCCGAAGCTTGATCATCCAAGACACCTTAACCATCATTCAAGCTACTCCACCTTCAAGCTGATCATCATCTAGGCAAGTAGCTTGTGTGTGCTCTTTTCCTAACCTTTGGTTTTGTCCCACTGGGTTTTCCAAAGGAAGGTTTTTAACGAGGCCACAAGTCTACTTCTCCTATCTCCTAGATGATTGATCTTGGTCTGTCCACATGAAGACCTTATCTTATATTTTAAGCTATGCTTTTATGTTATTTAGTTTTCGAAACTCTTTTAAATTTGAATAAGTCTTAGTCTTGTTTTTAGATATTACCAAGGGAGCCTGTTCCCTTTAATGAATTCGAGAAGTGGAGCCTGTTCCAGCCTTCTCTATATAAGCTTGTAGCCATCTTCTTTTATCATTAAGCAATCTTTTATCAAAACCTTTTGGTTCTTTTCTCTCTTGTGTGAGTGAGTGTCTGGTGTGTAATATCCAGTTCTGTGGTGTTGTACTATTCCAACGCCCAAGGGCTTTAGAGAGGTGTGTCATATCCGATCTAAGCCCTAGGAGTATCAGAAGCCTTTCCGCAGCCTCTCTTGTGTCACCATTCGATCCACATACCTTGAGAAGCTTGAGTCTTTTGATTCGTTTCTGCAAGGATTATCCCATCTGTTCCAGAGCATCATCCTAGGATCTCATCAAGTGGTATCAGAGCAACTCTGGAAGGGAGAGAGTGTTCGATTTTTTTCTCTCTGATTTTCGTTGGGTCTGATCATATTCTGTCAAGTTTGATCTGATCTGTGTTCTTAGCGTTTAAATCTGATAAATCCGTTTGTGCTGCTTGCTAAAAACCTGTCGATCTATTCTTATTACTAGTTTTGATTGATCTATGATTGTGTTGTTGAGTTTTAATAGATTCAAGCTTGTTGATCTCGTTTCTGATAAAAACTTTTCACATTCTTGTTGCAGAGAAGTCATCGATTTGCTTGATCTGTTCTGTTCTGTTTTGGATTTGTGTGATTCCGATCTGTTCTTATTGCTTTGAATATAATCTATCTTGTTTGGTGATTAGATTTCGATTTAAATTGTCTCTGTTTAAGATTGATCGATCATATTGTGTTGGTGAATTGTTCTGATTATCAAACGTTTTATTTGATTTGCTTGTGTTATAATTTGATCTTTGTTAATCTGAGTGTTGTTTCTCTTAGAACTAGTTACTGGTTTCTGTTTTATTTGTGTCTCAGGTACCAATGGAGAAGGAGCACAAAGGAAAACATCAGCCAAAGAAGAATAGAGAATGCTCAAGATCAACCAGAGATGAGTACAGGCAAAAAGAGTTTGATCAGTTTGACAGGAACCGGAAGCATGCTGGATATGAATTTCAAATCCCTCCATTCCAAGGCAAGGCGGATCCTGAAGCTTATGTGAAGTGGGAAAAGAAGATTGAGTTGATTTTCAGTAGTCAACACTATGCTGAAAGGAAGAAGATTCAAATGACTACTGCTGAGTTTTGTGGTCATGCTTTAAGATGGTGGAATCAGTTGATAAAGTGCAGAAGACTTGATGGAAAAGAACCAGTGGAAACATGGCTTAAGCTGAGGGCTTTGATGCGTAGAGAGTACGTTCCAAGACAGTACCACAAGGAAGTTATTCAAAAGCAGCCTGAGACAAAGCTATGTTCTTCATTATCAGTTCAGAAACAACCAGACAGCAAGAGATCAAGTCCATCTAGTAACCTGGTTTCATCAAGCAAAACATCAACCCATTCCTTTGAAGATAGCATAAGGAAGGCAATTTCACAAGCGTTTAGGGATGTGGAGAAACAACTTAAACAGTCCAAGACTATATCTCCATCCTTAGAAGTACAGAACCAAGCGTTTTCCTCAACTATCTCAGAACTCAAAGATGCAGAACCAGACTCAGTTGCACAATCAGACTTGGCTGCACTAGTTCAGGAAGATCAAACCGAGATTCCAACAATCACCATTCAGAAAGATGATCAACCCATCAAGGACGACCTGATTCTCTTCAAACAGGATGTAATAGAAGAGGAGGCACCCATGGCATCAAAATCAGACAGTGGAGTAGAGCATCTATTTGTCACTGATTCAAACGGTTTCCAAAGGACATTCTTGGGTACTTTTCTCATCACTCCTTTTGTGTGGAACAAGACCAGAGCAGTAGAGCTTTCAAGACACGAACTGGGCATGGAACATGTTGTATTTGAGCCTGGAGGAGAGTTGTGGAATCACAGGAACAATCCCATAGTGATTGAGAAGAAATCGGCAGCAACAACAATTGTTTTTGGTGATCTTTTACCCTCTGAAGCTAAAAGGATGCACGTCTCAGCTCAGCAAGATTTTCACTACGAAACCAATTGGAGAATGTTACCCACTCTTTCCTGGATCCAACAAACCGGAAAACGCAGCAAATGGCCACCTGATCATCAAGATATTGTCAATTCCGCAAAACATATCGGTTTAGCCAAATTCTGTGAGCTGCTTATATCAGATTGGGCTGGAAGGTTACAGATCTACTTGTGGAAACCTGGAGCATATGACAGCACACTTATCATCCTTGGAGAGTGCTCTGCTCGTGCTAGAACCAGCTTGGGTAATAAGGAGTTGGAAGCTGATCAAAATGCCTTGCTTCTTGATCATGTCAAGGTGTGGAAGCCACCAGATTCGCAGAAGCTTCAATACCATTTCAGAGATTGTCAAATCAAGAGTGGAGATGGAGATTTCATTAGATTAAATGGTGAAGTGATTACTGGAATAGGAGGAGAACTCATGTTTTCTTCTCAAATCAAGGAGAAACCACCAGATGGACTCAGTCTACATCAATCTCCAAATAAACCAACCCGAGGTCAAACAGTTTTGAGTGCTATACTTTTCGAAAGGAGAGGCTATAGTAATGATCAGAGTATCAAGAATGGATCCTTGGCAAAGTTGGAGATGCAACAATCAAATCTTGGAAGCTGTCTAGCCGCCAACTCTGACATAGGAGCAGTCCGAGGATCATATCTCAGCAACCAGAAGGAATTAAGCAACAAACTCAACTGCAATAGAAACTACACTCATCAGGGTCTCACGTCGAATTGGAATCATGTCCAAAGCTTCTCATATGAAAGAGTTATGGATTCTACAAGTCGGGTGATCCTGTGTTTGCTTTGTCTGAACTTTTCTGAGTTTAGAACATCTCAATCCTATCTATGGCGACCAGGTGAGCATGCTAAGGTAACTAATCATGTTTTCAAGAGTTCTTTTATTGATTACACAGATATGATGCACTTGTTTTTGCCAAAAGAGTCATGTGCAGATTATATGGAAGCTTTGAAGAATGCAAAGAGAAAGAACAAGCGTGAGGAAGACAAACGTTTCAAGCCGCCTGATCTAAGCCAGGAGAGACATCAGGACGTCACTTGCTTCATCCTCATCAAAGAAGCACCTCCAGATGCAGCATACAAGCCAAAACCGAGAAAATACAACTTTGGGATAAGACTCTTACTCTATGATGATTTTGCTTGTGTTAACTTGTCTTGTTTCAATGTATCAGGTCTAAGTAATGCCTCAGGAGGGAGGAAAGCAAAATGGATCAGTCCCTTCTACCTAATAGAACCAGTCAGCGACAATGCCTATCAAAGAGGCTTGCAAGGTAAGTGTAATCTGATTATAAACTCTGATGATACTGACTTGGTCCCTTCTATTGCAGGTAACACAGATTTGAGGACAAATCTTTTTGAAGTGGGAGGGGATGATATGATCATGGAAAGCACCAAGGACTGGAAGCATGAACCTGAACCTGAAGAGCTTGTAGCTGAGGATGCAACCTTGAAGAACATTTGGAAACAAGAAGAATACATTAGTCTTGGCCGAAGCTTGATCATCCAAGACACCTTAACCATCATTCAAGCTACTCCACCTTCAAGCTGATCATCATCTAGGCAAGTAGCTTGTGTGTGCTCTTTTCCTAACCTTTGGTTTTGTCCCACTGGGTTTTCCAAAGGAAGGTTTTTAACGAGGCCACAAGTCTACTTCTCCTATCTCCTAGATGATTGATCTTGGTCTGTCCACATGAAGACCTTATCTTATATTTTAAGCTATGCTTTTATGTTATTTAGTTTTCGAAACTCTTTTAAAATTTGAATAAGTCTTAGTCTTGTTTTTAGATTACCAAGGGAGCCTGTTCCCTTTAATGAATTCGAGAAGTGGAGCCTGTTCCAGCCTTCTCTATATAAGCTTGTAGCCATCTTCTTTTATCATTAAGCAATCTTTTATCAAAACCTTTGGTTCTTTTCTCTCTTGTCGTGAGTGAGTGTCTGGTGTGTAATATCCAGTCTGTTGGTGTGTAATATCCAACGCCCAAGGGCTTTAGAGAGGTGTGTCATATCCGATCTAAGCCTAGGAGTATCAAGAAGCCTTTCCGCAGCCTCTTGTGTCACCATTCGATCCACATACCTTGAGAAGCTTGAGTCTTTTGATTCGTTTCTGCAAGGATTATCCCATCTGTTCCAGAGCATCATCCTAGGATCTCATCACCAATCAAACCAGGATGAATCACTTTGTGAGAAGCTTGATTTGGATACATAAAGTGGTGGAGAATCATCAGGAAGTTGAATAAACCTCATAGGAGTTGGGATGAAGAAGTTATCCCATTTCAAATCAGGTGATTCCAGTTTCCCAGTTGGGAATAGCACAGCTTCTTCGTCCTTCCAATCAAACCAGGATGAATCACTTTGTGAGAAGCTTGATTTGGATACATAAAGTGGTGGAGAATCACCAGGAAGTTGAATAAATCTCATAGGAGTTGGGATGAAGAAGTTATCCCACTTTCAAATCAGGTGATTCCAGTTTCCCAGTTTGGGAATAGCACAGCTTCTTCGTCCTTCCAATCAAACCAGGATGAATCACTTTGTGAGAAGCTTGATTTGGATACATAAAGTGGTGGAGAATCATCAGGAAGTTGAATAAATCTCATAGGAGTTGGGATGAAGAAGTTATCCCACTTTCAAATCAGGTGATTCCAGTTTCCCAGTTTGGGAATAGCACAGCTTCTTCGTCGTTCCAATCAAACCAGGATGAATCTCTTTGTGAGAAGCTTGATTTGGATACATAAAGTGGTGGAGAATCACCAGGAAGTTGAATAAATCTCATAGGAGTTGGGATGAAGAAGTTATCCCACTTTCAAATCAGGTGATTCCAGTTTCCCAGTTTGGGAATAGCACAGCTTCTTCGTCCTTCCAATCAAACCAGGATGAATCACTTTGTGAGAAGCTTGATTTGGATACATAAAGTGGTGGAGAATCACCAGGAAGTTGAATAAATCTCATAGGAGTTGGGATGAAGAAGTTATCCCACTTTCAAATCAGGTGATTCCAGTTTCCCAGTTTGGGAATAGCACAGCTTCTTCGTCCTTCCAATCAAACCAGGATGAATCTCTTTGTGAGAAGCTTGATTTGGATACATAAAGTGGTGGAGAATCACCAGGAAGTTGAATAAATCTCATAGGAGTTGGGAATGAAGAAGTTATCCCACTTTCAAATCAGGTGATTCCAGTTTCCCAGTTTGGGAATAGCACAGCTTCTTCGTCCTTCCAATCAAACCAGGATGAATCACTTTGTGAGAAGCTTGATTTGGATACATAAAGTGGTGGAGAATCACCAGGAAGTTGAATAAATCTCATAGGAGTTGGGATGAAGAAGTTATCCCACTTTCAAATCAGGTGATTCCAGTTTCCCAGTTTGGGAATAGCACAGCTTCTTCGTCCTTCCAATCAAACCAGGATGAATCACTTTGTGAGAAGCTTGATTTGGATACATAAAGTGGTGGAGAATCACCAGGAAGTTGAATAAATCTCATAGGAGTTGGGATGAAGAAGTTATCCCACTTTCAAATCAGGTGATTCCAGTTTCCCAGTTTGGGAATAGCACAGCTTCTTCGTCCTTCCAATCAAACCAGGATGAATCACTTTGTGAGAAGCTTGATTTGGATACATAAAGTGGTGGAGAATCATCAGGAAGTTGAATAAATCTCATAGGAGTTGGGATGAAGAAGTTATCCCACTTTCAAATCAGGTGATTCTAGTTTCAGTTTCCCAGTTTGGGAATAGCACAGCTTCTTCGTCCTTCCAATCAAACCAGGATGAATCTCTTTGTGAGAAGC
Organism: Brassica rapa; assembly: GCF_000309985.2. NCBI lineage: Eukaryota > Viridiplantae > Streptophyta > Magnoliopsida > Brassicales > Brassicaceae > Brassica > Brassica rapa. Next base: position 34,682 of record NW_022610824.1, read on the forward strand.
TTGATTTGGATACATAAAGTGGTGGAGAATCACCAGGAAGTTGAATAAATCTCATAGGAGTTGGGATGAAGAAGTTATCCCACTTTCAAATCAGGTGATTCCAGTTTCCCAGTTTGGGAATAGCACAGCTTCTTCGTCCTTCCAATCAAACCAGGATGAATCACTTTGTGAGAAGCTTGATTTGGATACATAAAGTGGTGGAGAATCATCAGGAAGTTGAATAAATCTCATAGGAGTTGGGATGAAGAAGTTATCCCACTTTCAAATCAGGTGATTCCAGTTTCCCAGTTTGGGAATAGCACAGCTTCTTCGTCCTTCCAATCAAACCAGGATGAATCACTTTGTGAGAAGCTTGATTTGGATACATAAAGTGGTGGAGAATCACCAGGAAGTTGAATAAATCTCATAGGAGTTGGGATGAAGAAGTTATCCCACTTTCAAATCAGGTGATTCCAGTTTCCCAGTTTGGGAATAGCACAGCTTCTTCGTCCTTCCAATCAAACCAGGATGAATCACTTTGTGAGAAGCTTGATTTGGATACATAAAGTGGTGGAGAATCATCAGGAAGTTGAATAAATCTCATAGGAGTTGGGATGAAGAAGTTATCCCACTTTCAAATCAGGTGATTCCAGTTTCCCAGTTTGGGAATAGCACAGCTTCTTCGTCCTTCCAATCAAACCAGGATGAATCACTTTGTGAGAAGCTTGATTTGGATACATAAAGTGGTGGAGAATCATCAGGAAGTTGAATAAATCTCATAGGAGTTGGGATGAAGAAGTTATCCCACTTTCAAATCAGGTGATTCCAGTTTCCCAGTTTGGGAATAGCACAGCTTCTTCGTCCTTCCAATCAAACCAGGATGAATCTCTTTGTGAGAAGCTTGATTTGGATACATAAAGTGGTGGAGAATCACCAGGAAGTTGAATAAATCTCATAGGAGTTGGGATGAAGAAGTTATCCCACTTTCAAATCAGGTGATTCCAGTTTCCCAGTTTGGGAATAGCACAGCTTCTTCGTCCTTCCAATCAAACCAGGATGAATCACTTTGTGAGAAGCTTGATTTGGATACATAAAGTGGTGGAGAATCATCAGGAAGTTGAATAAATCTCATAGGAGTTGGGATGAAGAAGTTATCCCACTTTCAAATCAGGTGATTCCAGTTTCCCAGTTTGGGAATAGCACAGCTTCTTCGTCCTTCCAATCAAACCAGGATGAATCACTTTGTGAGAAGCTTGATTTGGATACATAAAGTGGTGGAGAATCACAGGAAGTTGAATAAATCTCATAGGAGTTGGGATGAAGAAGTTATCCCACTTTCAAATCAGGTGATTCCAGTTTCCCAGTTTGGGAATAGCACAGCTTCTTCGTCCTTCCAATCAAACCAGGATGAATCACTTTGTGAGAAGCTTGATTTGGATACATAAAGTGGTGGAGAATCATCAGGAAGTTGAATAAATCTCATAGGAGTTGGGATGAAGAAGTTATCCCACTTTCAAATCAGGTGATTCCAGTTTCCCAGTTTGGGAATAGCACAGCTTCTTCGTCCTTCCAATCAAACCAGGATGAATCTCTTTGTGAGAAGCTTTTACTTGGATACATAAAATGGTGGAGAATCACCAGGAAGTTAAATAAATCTCATAGGAGTTGGGATGAAGAAGTTATCCCACTTTCAAATCAGGTGATTCCAGTTTCCCAGTTTGGGAATAGCACAGCTTCTTCGTCGTCCCAATCAAACCAGGATGAATCTCTTTGTGAGAAGCTTTATTTTGATACATAAAGTGGTGGAGAATCACCAGGAAGTTCAATAAATCTCATAGGAGTTGGGATCAAGAAGTTATCCCACTTTCAAATCATGTGATTCCAGTTTCCCAGTTTGGGAATAGCACAGCTTCTTCGTCATTTCAATCAAACCAGGATGAATCTCTTTGTGAGAAGCTTGATTTCGATACATAAAGTGGTGGAGAATCACCAGGAAGTTGAATAAATATCATAGGAGTTGGGATGAAGAAGTTATCCCACTTTCAAATCAGGTGATTCCAGTTTCCCAGTTTGGGAATAGCACAGCTTCTTCGTCCTTCCAATCAAACCAGGATGAATCACTTTGTGAGAAGCTTGATTTGGATACATAAAGTGGTGGAGAATCACCAGGAAGTTGAATAAATCTCATAGGAGTTGGGATGAAGAAGTTATCCCACTTTCAAATCAGGTGATTCCAGTTTCCCAGTTTGGGAATAGCACAGCTTCTTCGTCCTTCCAATCAAACCAGGATGAATCACTTTGTGAGAAGCTTGATTTGGATACATAAAGTGGTGGAGAATCACCAGGAAGTTGAATAAATCTCATAGGAGTTGGGATGAAGAAGTTATCCCACTTTCAAATCAGGTGATTCCAGTTTCCCAGTTTGGGAATAGCACAGCTTCTTCGTCCTTCCAATCAAACCAGGATGAATCTCTTTGTGAGAAGCTTGATTTGGATACATAAAGTGGTGGAGAATCACCAGGAAGTTGAATAAATCTCATAGGAGTTGGGATGAAGAAGTTATCCCACTTTCAAATCAGGTGATTCCAGTTTCCCAGTTTGGGAATAGCACAGCTTCTTCGTCCTTCCAATCAAACCAGGATGAATCACTTTGTGAGAAGCTTGATTTGGATACATAAAGTGGTGGAGAATCACCAGGAAGTTGAATAAATCTCATAGGAGTTGGGATGAAGAAGTTATCCCACTTTCAAATCAGGTGATTCCAGTTTCCCAGTTTGGGAATAGCACAGCTTCTTCGTCCTTCCAATCAAACCAGGATGAATCACTTTGTGAGAAGCTTGATTTGGATACATAAAGTGGTGGAGAATCATCAGGAAGTTGAATAAATCTCATAGGAGTTGGGATGAAGAAGTTATCCCACTTTCAAATCAGGTGATTCCAGTTTCCCAGTTTGGGAATAGCACAGCTTCTTCGTCCTTCCAATCAAACCAGGATGAATCACTTTGTGAGAAGCTTGATTTGGATACATAAAGTGGTGGAGAATCACCAGGAAGTTGAATAAATCTCATAGGAGTTGGGATGAAGAAGTTATCCCACTTTCAAATCAGGTGATTCCAGTTTCCCAGTTTGGGAATAGCACAGCTTCTTCGTCCTTCCAATCAAACCAGGATGAATCTCTTTGTGAGAAGCTTGATTTGGATACATAAAGTGGTGGAGAATCACCAGGAAGTTGAATAAATCTCATAGGAGTTGGGATGAAGAAGTTATCCCACTTTCAAATCAGGTGATTCCAGTTTCCCAGTTTGGGAATAGCACAGCTTCTTCGTCCTTCCAATCAAACCAGGATGAATCTCTTTGTGAGAAGCTTGATTTGGATACATAAAGTGGTGGAGAATCATCAGGAAGTTGAATAAATCTCATAGGAGTTGGGATGAAGAAGTTATCCCACTTTCAAATCAGGTGATTCCAGTTTCCCAGTTTGGGAATAGCACAGCTTCTTCGTCCTTCCAATCAAACCAGGATGAATCACTTTGTGAGAAGCTTGATTTGGATACATAAAGTGGTGGAGAATCATCAGGAAGTTGAATAAATCTCATAGGAGTTGGGATGAAGAAGTTATCCCACTTTCAAATCAGGTGATTCCAGTTTCCCAGTTTGGGAATAGCACAGCTTCTTCGTCCTTCCAATCAAACCAGGATGAATCTCTTTGTGAGAAGCTTGATTTGGATACATAAAGTGGTGGAGAATCACCAGGAAGTTGAATAAATCTCATAGGAGTTGGGATGAAGAAGTTATCCCACTTTCAAATCAGGTGATTCCAGTTTCCCAGTTTGGGAATAGCACAGCTTCTTCGTCCTTCCAATCAAACCAGGATGAATCACTTTGTGAGAAGCTTGATTTGGATACATAAAGTGGTGGAGAATCACCAGGAAGTTGAATAAATCTCATAGGAGTTGGGATGAAGAAGTTATCCCACTTTCAAATCAGGTGATTCCAGTTTCCCAGTTTGGGAATAGCACAGCTTCTTCGTCCTTCCAATCAAACCAGGATGAATCACTTTGTGAGAAGCTTGATTTGGATACATAAAGTGGTGGAGAATCACCAGGAAGTTGAATAAATCTCATAGGAGTTGGGATGAAGAAGTTATCCCACTTTCAAATCAGGTGATTCCAGTTTCCCAGTTTGGGAATAGCACAGCTTCTTCGTCCTTCCAATCAAACCAGGATGAATCTCTTTGTGAGAAGCTTGATTTGGATACATAAAGTGGTGGAGAATCACCAGGAAGTTGAATAAATCTCATAGGAGTTGGGATGAAGAAGTTATCCCACTTTCAAATCAGGTGATTCCAGTTTCCCAGTTTGGGAATAGCACAGCTTCTTCGTCCTTCCAATCAAACCAGGATGAATCTCTTTGTGAGAAGCTTGATTTGGATACATAAAGTGGTGGAGAATCACCAGGAAGTTGAATAAATCTCATAGGAGTTGGGATGAAGAAGTTATCCCACTTTCAAATCAGGTGATTCCAGTTTCCCAGTTTGGGAATAGCACAGCTTCTTCGTCCTTCCAATCAAACCAGGATGAATCTCTTTGTGAGAAGCTTGATTTGGATACATAAAGTGGTGGAGAATCACAGGAAGTTGAATAAATCTCATAGGAGTTGGGATGAAGAAGTTATCCCACTTTCAAATCAGGTGATTCCAGTTTCCCAGTTTGGGAATAGCACAGCTTCTTCGTCCTTCCAATCAAACCAGGATGAATCACTTTGTGAGAAGCTTGATTTGGATACATAAAGTGGTGGAGAATCACCAGGAAGTTGAATAAATCTCATAGGAGTTGGGATGAAGAAGTTATCCCACTTTCAAATCAGGTGATTCCAGTTTCCCAGTTTGGGAATAGCACAGCTTCTTCGTCCTTCCAATCAAACCAGGATGAATCACTTTGTGAGAAGCTTGATTTGGATACATAAAGTGGTGGAGAATCATCAGGAAGTTGAATAAATCTCATAGGAGTTGGGATGAAGAAGTTATCCCACTTTCAAATCAGGTGATTCCAGTTTCCCAGTTTGGGAATAGCACAGCTTCTTCGTCCTTCCAATCAAACCAGGATGAATCACTTTGTGAGAAGCTTGATTTGGATACATAAAGTGGTGGAGAATCATCAGGAAGTTGAATAAATCTCATAGGAGTTGGGATGAAGAAGTTATCCCACTTTCAAATCAGGTGATTCCAGTTTCCCAGTTTGGGAATAGCACAGCTTCTTCGTCCTTCCAATCAAACCAGGATGAATCACTTTGTGAGAAGCTTGATTTGGATACATAAAGTGGTGGAGAATCACCAGGAAGTTGAATAAATCTCATAGGAGTTGGGATGAAGAAGTTATCCCACTTTCAAATCAGGTGATTCCAGTTTCCCAGTTTGGGAATAGCACAGCTTCTTCGTCCTTCCAATCAAACCAGGATGAATCACTTTGTGAGAAGCTTGATTTGGATACATAAAGTGGTGGAGAATCACCAGGAAGTTGAATAAATCTCATAGGAGTTGGGATGAAGAAGTTATCCCACTTTCAAATCAGGTGATTCCAGTTTCCCAGTTTGGGAATAGCACAGCTTCTTCGTCCTTCCAATCAAACCAGGATGAATCACTTTGTGAGAAGCTTGATTTGGATACATAAAGTGGTGGAGAATCACCAGGAAGTTGAATAAATCTCATAGGAGTTGGGATGAAGAAGTTATCCCACTTTCAAATCAGGTGATTCCAGTTTCCCAGTTTGGGAATAGCACAGCTTCTTCGTCCTTCCAATCAAACCAGGATGAATCACTTTGTGAGAAGCTTGATTTGGATACATAAAGTGGTGGAGAATCATCAGGAAGTTGAATAAATCTCATAGGAGTTGGGATGAAGAAGTTATCCCACTTTCAAATCAGGTGATTCCAGTTTCCCAGTTTGGGAATAGCACAGCTTCTTCGTCCTTCCAATCAAACCAGGATGAATCTCTTTGTGAGAAGCTTGATTTGGATACATAAAGTGGTGGAGAATCACCAGGAAGTTGAATAAATCTCATAGGAGTTGGGATGAAGAAGTTATCCCACTTTCAAATCAGGTGATTCCAGTTTCCCAGTTTGGGAATAGCACAGCTTCTTCGTCCTTCCAATCAAACCAGGATGAATCTCTTTGTGAGAAGCTTGATTTGGATACATAAAGTGGTGGAGAATCACCAGGAAGTTGAATAAATCTCATAGGAGTTGGGATGAAGAAGTTATCCCACTTTCAAATCAGGTGATTCCAGTTTCCCAGTTTGGGAATAGCACAGCTTCTTCGTCCTTCCAATCAAACCAGGATGAATCACTTTGTGAGAAGCTTGATTTGGATACATAAAGTGGTGGAGAATCACCAGGAAGTTGAATAAATCTCATAGGAGTTGGGATGAAGAAGTTATCCCACTTTCAAATCAGGTGATTCCAGTTTCCCAGTTTGGGAATAGCACAGCTTCTTCGTCCTTCCAATCAAACCAGGATGAATCACTTTGTGAGAAGCTTGATTTGGATACATAAAGTGGTGGAGAATCACCAGGAAGTTGAATAAATCTCATAGGAGTTGGGATGAAGAAGTTATCCCACTTTCAAATCAGGTGATTCCAGTTTCCCAGTTTGGGAATAGCACAGCTTCTTCGTCCTTCCAATCAAACCAGGATGAATCACTTTGTGAGAAGCTTGATTTGGATACATAAAGTGGTGGAGAATCACCAGGAAGTTGAATAAATCTCATAGGAGTTGGGATGAAGAAGTTATCCCACTTTCAAATCAGGTGATTCCAGTTTCCCAGTTTGGGAATAGCACAGCTTCTTCGTCCTTCCAATCAAACCAGGATGAATCTCTTTGTGAGAAGCTTGATTTGGATACATAAAGTGGTGGAGAATCACCAGGAAGTTGAATAAATCTCATAGGAGTTGGATGAAGAAGTTATCCCACTTTCAAATCAGGTGATTCCAGTTTCCCAGTTTGGGAATAGCACAGCTTCTTCGTCCTTCCAATCAAACCAGGATGAATCACTTTGTGAGAAGCTTGATTTGGATACATAAAGTGGTGGAGAATCACCAGGAAGTTGAATAAATCTCATAGGAGTTGGGATGAAGAAGTTATCCCACTTTCAAATCAGGTGATTCCAGTTTCCCAGTTTGGGAATAGCACAGCTTCTTCGTCCTTCCAATCAAACCAGGATGAATCACTTTGTGAGAAGCTTGATTTGGATACATAAAGTGGTGGAGAATCACCAGGAAGTTGAATAAATCTCATAGGAGTTGGGATGAAGAAGTTATCCCACTTTCAAATCAGGTGATTCCAGTTTCCCAGTTTGGGAATAGCACAGCTTCTTCGTCGTTCCAATCAAACCAGGATGAATCACTTTGTGAGAAGCTTGATTTGGATACATAAAGTGGTGGAGAATCACCAGGAAGTTGAATAAATCTCATAGGAGTTGGGATGAAGAAGTTATCCCACTTTCAAATCAGGTGATTCCAGTTTCCCAGTTTGGGAATAGCACAGCTTCTTCGTCGTTCCAATCAAACCAGGATGAATCTCTTTGTGAGAAGCTTGATTTGGATACATAAAGTGGTGGAGAATCACCAGGAAGTTGAATAAATCTCATAGGAGTTGGGATGAAGAAGTTATCCCACTTTCAAATCAGGTGATTCCAGTTTCCCAGTTTGGGAATAGCACAGCTTCTTCGTCGTTCCAATCAAACCAGGATGAATCACTTTGTGAGAAGCTTGATTTGGATACATAAAGTGGTGGAGAATCACCAGGAAGTTGAATAAATCTCATAGGAGTTGGGATGAAGAAGTTATCCCACTTTCAAATCAGGTGATTCCAGTTTCCCAGTTTGGGAATAGCACAGCTTCTTCGTCCTTCCAATCAAACCAGGATGAATCACTTTGTGAGAAGCTTGATTTGGATACATAAAGTGGTGGAGAATCACAGGAAGTTGAATAAATCTCATAGGAGTTGGGATGAAGAAGTTATCCCACTTTCAAATCAGGTGATTCCAGTTTCCCAGTTTGGGAATAGCACAGCTTCTTCGTCGTTCCAATCAAACCAGGATGAATCTCTTTGTGAGAAGCTTGATTTGGATACATAAAGTGGTGGAGAATCACCAGGAAGTTGAATAAATCTCATAGGAGTTGGGATGAAGAAGTTATCCCACTTTCAAATCAGGTGATTCCAGTTTCCCAGTTTGGGAATAGCACAGCTTCTTCGTCCTTCCAATCAAACCAGGATGAATCACTTTGTGAGAAGCTTGATTTGGATACATAAAGTGGTGGAGAATCACCAGGAAGTTGAATAAATCTCATAGGAGTTGGGATGAAGAAGTTATCCCACTTTCAAATCAGGTGATTCCAGTTTCCCAGTTTGGGAATAGCACAGCTTCTTCGTCGTTCCAATCAAACCAGGATGAATCACTTTGTGAGAAGCTTGATTTGGATACATAAAGTGGTGGAGAATCACCAGGAAGTTGAATAAATCTCATAGGAGTTGGGATGAAGAAGTTATCCCACTTTCAAATCAGGTGATTCCAGTTTCCTAGTTTGGGAATAGCACAGCTTCTTCGTCGTTCCAATCAAACCAGGATGAATCACTTTGTGAGAAGCTTGATTTGGATACATAAAGTGGTGGAGAATCACCAGGAAGTTGAATAAATCTCATAGGAGTTGGATGAAGAAGTTATCCCACTTTCAAATCAGGTGATTCCAGTTTCCCAGTTTGGGAATAGCACAGCTTTTTCGTCGTTCCAATCAAACCAGGATGAATCTCTTTGTAAGAAGTTTGATTTGGAAACATAAAGTGGTGGAGAATCACCAGGAAGTTGAATAAATCTCATAGGAGTTGGGATGAAGAAGTTATCTCACTTTCAAATCAGGTGATTCCAGTTTCCCAGTTTGGGAATAGCACAGCTTCTTCGTCGTTCCAATCAAACCAGGATGAATCACTTTGTGAGAAGCTTGATTTGGATACATAAAGTGGTGGAGAATCACCAGGAAGTTGAATAAATCTCATAGGAGTTGGGATGAAGAAGTTATCCCACTTTCAAATCAGGTGATTCCAGTTTCCCAGTTTGGGAATAGGACAGCTTCTTCGTCGTTCCAATCAAACCTGGATGAATCTCTTTGTGAGAAGCTTGATTTGGATACATAAAGTGGTGGAGAATCACCAGGAAGTTGAATAAATCTCATAGGAGTTCAACCAGAGCATTCAACCAGAGCCGGAACCAGACTTAACTGAACCTGATATCCAGGACATGATCAGCAACATAACCAAATCAGAGACAGTCCAAGAAGTGCCAGTACCAACCGTATTCAAGGGAGCTATCACTAGACAAAGAGCTAAGGTACTTCAACATAAATTTAATGAGAGCATGATACTTGCTTCTGATCTTGGACAGGTTAAACTGGCTGATGAACCAAGCTTGAAGCAAGATGAACTAAAGGGTGCAGAACCGGTTAAGGAGAAGCAAGCATCAAGTGAGGATATGTGGCCACTCATCCCGGAGCAATGCCACACCAACCTGATGATCATTACCATGGAAGATCAACTTGCCTAGCAAGTCTCTTGGACGAATCTAGCAGCTAGGCCAAGCTCTTTGTGTGTGCTCTTTTTCCCTTACTCTTGGTTTTGTCCCAAATGGGTTTTCCAGGGAAGGTTTTTAACGAGGCCACAACTTGCTTCACACTTATCCTAAGTGCCAAGTTCGATCCAAGGCTAAGAAGCCTCATGACCTTATTTCATGTTTTACATTATAGTTTGTTTCCTTATTTGTACTTTCGTGACTTAAGTGGAGCCTGTTCCCTTAGTCCTATTTATATGTTTTCGCAAGCCCACTTTTGGGGCAGACTTTGAATAATCATAAACTTTTCTTCTAAAGAAAACCCTAGAGCTCTCAAGCTAGAACTCGCCTCCTTCTCTTTGCCTTGTGAGACCAGCACCTCCACGGCCTAGAGGAACCTTGTGTTGTATCACGAGCCTCCCATCTCTCGTGTGGTGCACTTCATCCCATCATACAGTTCCAGTTCAGATCCCTTGGTTGATTAGATCAGTCCATCCGGATCACCCTTGTGTTAGATCGGCTCCTTCTCTCTCTTGCTTGGGAACGTACAGCCTTTGATAGCTTAGGCTTGTATCATTTCTGGTATCAGAGCTGAAGTTCCTTCAGCATCAGGTTATATCTATCCTTGTCTCTTTTATTTGCATCCGATTTGTGATCCATTGTTTCTGCTTTCATGAAATCATAAACCAAATAAAGAGATCGCGTTTCATTGTTGCACTTAGTTGTTTTCTTCACATCTTGCTTGCATCCGATTGTTACATCCTGTCCTGCTTAGTTTTAATCTTCATAAAGTCAAAAAAAAAAAAAAAACGTGTTGCTAGGATTGCATATTTTGGTTTCCAATTGTTTGATCGACAGGTTTATTCGGTTTCCATATTTGCAAAGAGTTTTCAAATTATTTCCTTCCCGGTCGATCACTTTTCCAAGTCTTTCCAATTCTAATTCTACTACAGCTTTTATTAGTGTTTTTGCCTATTCGAATTTATAAAAAAAAAAAAAAAAGGAAATTTGTATCTTTTCTTTCTTGTTTTCTTTCTTATTTACCTATTGAAAAGCTAAGGCATCTCTTGTTTATCTTGCAAGGTACAACTCAACCGCATACATGGGAGAAGCGAGTGAGCAAGCTACCATGATGCAAGTCCTCAACGCTTTGAGAGAAGAGATGAGGGTTATGCGGCAAGACCTTGGGGAAAGGATGACTAGAGTTGAGCAAAGGCCTCCTCCTTTGCAACCAGTACGGAACGTTGATAGGTTCTTGAATCCAAACAACAGAAGATATGGAGTGCCCGTCCATGACAACCCGGAGACTAGCACCCGGAACCAGCAGACTGATGAAGACACGGGACAGCAGCACGGTCCAATACCAAACCAGAGAGCAGGGTTGCAACCAGATGACTATGGTGAAGAAGAAGAGGAGGAAGGGTTTGCACCTCAACCCAGAGCTCCACGCAGGCAAAACCGGCACCAAGGGTTTGAAGAAGAGGAACTCCTACCTCAACACAGAGCCCCACGCCAACAAAACTATAACCAAGGGCCAGAGCACATCAAGATGAATGCTCCCGGCTATGCGGGAAAGGTTGATCCAGAAGCTTACCTAGACTGGGAGAAAAGGATGGATCACATTTTTGCCTACTATAACCACCCTGGTCCTAAAAGAGTTGCTTTGGCAGTAGCTCAGCTCACGGACAATGCACTTTCCTGGTGGGATAGATTGTGCTCCGATAGGAGAAGGAACGGCCTGAGGCAACTAGACTCTTGGCTAGACATGAAAGATGCGATGAAGCAACGGTTTGTGCCTCAACACTTTCACAGAGACTTGCAAAGGAAGTTGCGGGCACTCAAGCAAGGCAGCAAGTCAGTGGAAGAGTACTATGAAGAGTTTGAGAAACTAAGAAACCGTTTGGACCTTAATGAAGATGAGGAAGCTACCATGGCTCAGTTCCTTGATGGTTTACAGGAGAGGTTAAGCTGCAAGGTGGAGAGACATGTATATGCTGACATGAAGGACCTGTTCCATCTAGCTATCCAAGCTGAACAACACATCAAGAAGAAGAGCTCCAAGGGCAAGTCTCAAGTTTCTTGGAATTCAAGCAATAGCAACTACAACAAGTCGGTGGACAAAGGAAAAGGGGTTGAAGGAGACAGCCGGCCTAAGCCTCGCACCACCGAACCCACGAAGGACAACAAAACCGAGCCAGCCAAAACTACCAACCCCCAACGTGCCAGAGACATCACCTGTTTCAAGTGTAGAGGCCGAGGGCACATGGCAAGAGAGTGCCCAAACCAGAGGGTTATGCTGCTCACCGATGATGGCTATGAATCTCGTGATGAAGGAGACGTACCTGAGATTCAAGAAGAGTATGGAGAAGTTGAATATGCTGATGTGGGAGAGAACTTGATGATCCGACGTGTGCTTAGCGTCTTAGTTCAACCCGCCGAGACAATCCAAAGAGAAAACATATTCCACAGCCGTTGCACCATAAAAGGCAAGGTATGTAACCTTATTATAGATGGTGGGTCTTGTACCAATGCTGCTAGCGCTTACATGGTAGAAAAACTTGGTTTAGAAAAGACAAAGCATCCGCATCCATATAGGCTAAGGTGGTTAGATGATAAGGTTGAGCTTAAAATTAAGGAACAAGTGAGCATTCCATTTAGCATTGGTAAGTATCAAGATGAAGTAGTTTGTGACGTAGTCCCTATGCAAGCTGGACATGTATTGCTAGGAAGACCATGGCAGTGGGATAGAGAAACTAAGCATGATGGTAGAACTAATATGTATACATTCATGCATGATAAGCGTAAGATAAGCTTAGCGCCTCTCACTCCAACACAAGTTCATGAAATTCATTTGCAAATGGTTAAGGAAAAGGAAAAGTCTGTTAAATCAAACTTTCTTATCCGTTCTAGCTGTGTAAGAAAGGCTGCTACTACCAAACACACAATGCTACTAATGATCTTTAAGGAGCTTTTGAGTGCAGGTTCTGATGAGTTAACTCTTCATCCAGAGATTACTAAGCTTCTTGACATGTTCAAAGATGTGTTTCCAGAGGAGATTCCGCACGGTTTACCCCCACTCCGAGGCATTGAGCACCAGATAGATTTTGTGCCAGGAGCTGCCCTGCCAAACAAACCGGCTTATAGGGTGAACCCGGAAGAGACTAAGGAGTTGGAGAGACAAGTACAGGACCTATTAGACAAAGGATACGTGAGGGAGAGTCTCAGTCCTTGCGCTGTGCCTGTCTTACTTGTACCAAAGAAGGACGGGACATGGAGAATGTGTGTAGACTGCCGAGCCATCAACAACATCACCATCAAGTATAGACACCCCATCCCACGGCTTGATGACATGTTAGATGAGCTAAGCGGAGCCACCATCTTCTCCAAGATTGATCTTAAGAGTGGATACCATCAGGTAAGAATGAAAGAGGGAGATGAGTGGAAGACAGCTTTTAAAACAAAGCAAGGTCTATATGAATGGTTGGTGATGCCATTTGGACTTAGCAATGCTCCTAGTACTTTCATGCGTCTCATGAACCACATCCTTAGGCCATACATCAGTAAGTTTGTTGTGGTTTATTTTGATGACATTTTAATTTACAGTACTAGTTTACTTGATCATGTGACACATCTTGAGCAAGTACTAGAGACACTTCGACAAGAAGGGCTTTATGCAAACCTCAAGAAGTGCACATTCTGCACTGATAAACTTGTCTTCCTAGGTTTTGTTGTGAGTTCACAGGGCTTACAGGTTGATGAAGAGAAGGTTAAGGCCATTCAAGAGTGGCCGACTCCAACAAACATCAGCCAAGTTAGAAGTTTCCATGGCCTAGCTAGCTTCTACAGGCGGTTTGTCAAGGATTTCAGTAGTATAGCTGCACCCCTTACTGCTGTGGTGAAGAAGAGTATTGGGTTCATTTGGGAAAAAGCTCAACAGGAAGCTTTCAAACCTTGAAGTATCGCCTGACCCATGCACCAGTACTGGTCTTACCCGACTTCAATAAGACCTTTGAAGTAGAATGTGATGCATCAGGGATTGGGATAGGGGCAGTTCTTATTCAAGAAGGAAAACCCGTGGCTTACTTCAGTGAGAAGCTTGGTGGAGCAGCTCTTAATTATCCGACCTATGATAAAGAGTTGTATGCCTTAGTGAGAGCTTTGGAGACATGGCAGCACTACCTGCTGTCTAAAGAATTCGTGGTACACACTGACCATGAAACCCTTAAACATCTAAGAGGGCAAACCAATCTCAAAAGGAGACATGCTCGCTGGTTAGAGTTTATTGAGACATTTCCCTACATTATCAAGTATAAGAAGGGCAAGGAGAACATTGTAGCAGATGCCCTCTCCAGGAGATATGCTTTGATTGCCACCATGGAAGCAAAGGTGTTGGGATTTGAGTTCATCAAAAGTTTGTACGGAGAAGATCCGGATCTTACTGCTATCTACTCAAGTTGCACCAAAGGACCACAAGGAAAGTTCTACTTGCATGAGGGATTTCTTTTCAAGGGCAGGAGATTATGCATTCCTCAATGCTCCTTGAGAGATCTAATCACTAGAGAGGCTCACGGAGGAGGGCTCATGGGTCACTTTGGAGTAGATAAGACACTTGCTGTGGTCAGGGAACATTTCTATTGGCCGCATCTTAAGAAATCAGTAGAATCTCATTGCGCCAGATGTGTGACTTGCAAGAAGGCTAAGTCTAGAGTCCAGCCTCATGGCCTTTACATGCCACTGCCGATTCCTACAGCTCCTTGGGTAGACATCTCCATGGATTTTGTCCTAGGATTACCAAAAATTCATCACAAGGATTCAATCTTTGTTGTCGTGGACAGATTCTCCAAAATGGCACACTTCATACCTTGTGCCAAGGTGAATGATGCGTCCAAAACTGCTGATCTGTTCTTTAAGGAGGTGGTGCGCTTACATGGGGTGCCAAGGACTATTGTATCTGACCGAGACACCAAGTTCCTCAGCCACTTTTGGAGAACACTATGGAAGAAGTTGGGTACAAAGTTGCTATTCTCTACTACTTGCCATCCCCAAACTGATGGGCAGACTGAAGTTGTCAATAGGACGCTCTCTACACTGCTTAGGGCAACCATTGGGAAGAACATGAAGAATTGGGTTGATTGTATTCCATTCATCGAATTTGCATACAACCGAGCTCAGCATTCAGCCACTAAGATGTCCCCCTTTGAGGCAGCCTATGGGTTCAACCCGAAAACCCCTTTGGATCTTAAACCATTACCTCCAGCTGAAGTTGTCAGTCTTACCGGGGAAGCTAAAGCTGCTTATGTCAAAGAACTCCATCAGAAGGTTCAAGAGAATTTAGAGAAGAGGACTGAGCAGTACACTAAACATGCCAACAAGGGCCGCAAGGACATTGTATTTGAACCAGGGGAGTGGGTTTGGTTACACATGCGGCAAGAAAGGTTTCCTAACCAGAGAAGTTCCAAGCTGAAGCCAAGAGGGGACGGCCCATTTCAAGTTGTTGAGAGGATCAACAACAATGCCTACCGTCTTGATCTGCCAGGTGAGTTGAATGTGTCTTCTACTTTCAATGTTACTGATCTATCTCCTTGTTTTGCAGATGAACCAGTTTTGAGGTCAAAACCTTTTGAAGAGGGAGGGAATGATGAGGACATTCAACCAGAGCCGGAACCAGACTTAACTGAACCTGATATCCAGGACATGATCAGCAACATAACCAAATCAGAGACAGTCCAAGAAGTGCCAGTACCAACCGTATTCAAGGGAGCTATCACTAGACAAAGAGCTAAGGTACTTCAACATAAATTTAATGAGAGCATGATACTTGCTTCTGATCTTGGACAGGTTAAACTGGCTGATGAACCAAGCTTGAAGCAAGATGAACTAAAGGGTGCAGAACCGGTTAAGGAGAAGCAAGCATCAAGTGAGGATATGTGGCCATTCATCCCGGAGCAATGCCACACCAACCTGATGATCATTACCATGGAAGATCAACTTGCCTAGCAAGTCTCTTGGACGAATCTAGCAACTAGGCCAAGCTCTTTGTGTGTGCTCTTTTTCCCTTACTCTTGGTTTTGTCCCAAATGGGTTTTCCAGGGAAGGTTTTTAACGAGGCCACAACTTGCTTCACACTTATCCCAAGTGCCAAGTTCGATCCAAGGCTAAGAAGCCTCATGACCTTATTTCATGTTTTACATTATAGTTTGTTTCCTTATTTGTACTTTCGTGACTTAAGTGGAGCCTGTTCCCTTAGTCCTATTTATATGTTTTCGCAAGCCCACTTTTGGGGCAGACTTTGAATAATCATAAACTTTTCTTCTAAAGAAAACCCTAGAGCTCTCAAGCTAGAACTCGCCTCCTTCTCTTTGCCTTGTGAGACCAGCACCTCCACGGCCTAGAGGAACCTTGTGTTGTATCACGAGCCTCCCATCTCTCGTGTGGTGCACTTCATCCCATCATACAGTTCCAGTTCAGATCCCTTGGTTGATTAGATCAGTCCATCCGGATCACCCTTGTGTTAGATCGGCTCCTTCTCTCTCTTGCTTGGGAACGTACAGCCTTTGATAGCTTAGGCTTGTATCAGAATAGCACAGCTTCTTCGTCGTTCCAATCAAACCAGGATGAATCTCTTTGTGAGAAGCTTGATTTGGATACATAAAGTGGTGGAGAATCATCAGGAAGTTGAATAAACCTCATAGGAGTTGGGATAAAGAAGTTATCCCACTTTCAAATCAGGTGATTCCAGTTTCCCAGTTTGGGAATAGCACAGCTTCTTCGTCCTTCCAATCAAACCAGGATGAATCACTTTGTGAGAATCTTGATTTGGATACATAAAGTGGTGGAGAATCACCAGGAAGTTGAATAAATCTCATAGGAGTTGGGAAGAAGTTATCCCACTTTCAAATCAGGGATTCCGGTTTCCCAGTTTGGGAATAGCACAGCTTCTTCGTCGTTCCAATCAAACCAGGATGAATCACTTTGTGAGAAGCTTGATTTGGATACATAAAGTGGTGGAGAATCACCAGGAAGTTGAATAACTCTCATAGGAGTTGGGATGAAGAAGTTATCCCACTTTCAAATAAGGTGATTCCAGTTTCCAATTTTGGGAATAGGACCGCTTATTTGTCGTTCCAATCAAATCAGGATGAATCTCTATGTGAGAAACTTGATTTGGATACATAAAGTTGTGGAGAATCACCAGGAAGTTGAATAAATCTCATAGGAGTTGGCAAGAAGAAGTTATCCCACTTTCAAATCAGGTGATTCCAGTTTCCCAGTTTGGGAATAGCACAGCTTCTTCGTCGTTCCAATCGAACCAGGATGAATCACTTTGTGAGAAGCTTGATTTGGATACATAAAGTGGTGGAGAATCCCCAGGAAGTTATAAAAATCTCATAGGAGTTGGCAAGAAGAAGTTATCCCACTTTCAAATCAGGTGATTCCAGTTTCCCAGTTTGGGAATAGCACAGCTTCTTCGTCGTTCCAATCAAACCAGGATGAATCACTTTGTGAGAAGCTTGATTTGGATACATAAAGTGGTGGAGAATCACCAGGAAGTTGAATAAATCTCATAGGAGTTGGGATGAAGAAGTTATCCCACTTTCAAATCAGGTGATTCCAGTTTCTCAGTTTGGGAATTGGACAGCTTATTTGTCGTTCCAATCAAACCTGGATGAATCTCTTTGTGAGAAGCTTGATTTGGATACATAAAGTGGTGAAGAATCACCAGGAAGTTGAATAAATCTCATAGGAGTTGGCAAGAAGAAGTTATCCCACTTTCAAATCAGTGATTCCAGTTTCCCAGTTTGGGAATAGCACAGCTTCTTCGTCGTTCCAATCGAACCAGGATGAATCACTTTGTGAGAAGCTTGATTTGGATACATAAAGTGGTGGAGAATCACCAGGAAGTTGAATAAATCTCATAGGAGTTGGCAAGAAGAAGTTATCCCACTTTCAAATCAGGTGATTCCAGTTTCCCAGTTTGGGAATAGCACAGCTTCTTCGTCGTTCCAATCAAACCAGGATGAATCACTTTGTGAGAAGCTTGATTTGGATACATAAAGTGGTGGAGAATCACCAGGAAGTTGAATAAATCTCATAGGAGTTGGGATGAAGAAGTTATCCCACTTTCAAATCATGTGATTCCAGTTTCCCAGTTTGGGAATAGCACAGCTTCTTCGTCGTTCCAATCAAACCAGGATGAATCACTTTGTGAGAAGCTTGATTTGGATACATAAAGTGGTGGAGAATCACCAGGAAGTTGAAAAAATCTCATAGGAGTTGGCAAGAAGAAGTTATCCCACTTTCAAATCAGGTGATTCCAGTTTGGGAATAGCACAGCTTCTTCGTCGTTCCAATCAAACCAGGATGAATCACTTTGTGAGAAGCTTGATTTGGATACATAAAGTGATGGAGAATCACCAGGAAGTTGAATAAATCTCATAGGAGTTGGGATGAAGAAGTTATCCCACTTTCAAATCTGGTGATTCCAGTTTCCCAGTTTGGGAATAGCACAGCTTCTTCGTCGTTCCAATCAAACCAGGATGAATCACTTTGTGAGAAGCTTGATTTGGATACATAAAGTGGTGGAGAATCACCAGGAAGTTGAAAAAATCTCATAGGAGTTGGCAAGAAGAAGTTATCCCACTTTCAAATCAGGTGATTCCAGTTTCCCAGTTTGGGAATAGCACAGCTTCTTCGTCGTTTCAATCAAACCAGGATGAATCACTTTGTGAGAAGCTTGATTTGGATACATAAAATGGTGTAGAATCACCAGGAAGTTGAATAAATCTCATAGGAGGTGGGATGAAGAAGTTATCCCACTTTCAAATCAGGTGATTCCAGTTTCCCAGTTTGGGAATAGGGCAGCTTATTAGTCGTTCCAATCAAACCTGGATGAATCTCTTTGTGAGAAGCTTGATTTGGATACATAAAGTGGTGGAGAATCACCAGGAAGTTGAATAAATCTCATAGGAGTTGGGATGAAGAAGTTATCCCACTTTCAAATCAGGTGATTCCAGTTTCCCAGTTTGGGAATAGGACAGCTTATTTGTCTTTCCAATCAAACCTGGATGAATCTCTTTGAGAGAAGCTTGATTTGGATACATAAAGTGGTGTAGAATCACCAGGAAGTTGAATAAATCTCATAGGAGTTGGCAAGAAGAAGTTATCCCACTTTCAAATCAGGTGATTCCAGTTTCCCAGTTTGGGAATAGCACAGCTTCTTCGTCGTTCCAATCAAACCAGGATAAATCACTTTGTGAGAAGCTTGATTTGGATATATAAAGTGGTGGAGAATCACCAGGAAGTTGAATAAATCTCATAGGAGTTGGGATGAAGAAGTTATCCCACTTTCAAATCAGGTGATTCCAGTTTCCCAGTTGTGGAATAGGACAGCTTATTTGTCGTTCCAATCAAACCTGGAAGGATCTCTTTGTGAGAAGCTTGACTTGGATACATAAAGTGGTGGAGAATCACCAGGAAGTTGAATAAATCTCATAGGAGTTGGGATGAAGAAGTTATCCCACTTTCAAATCAGGTGATTCCAGTTTCCCAGTTTGGGAATTGGACAGCTTATTTGTCGTTCCAATCAAACCTGAATGAATCTCTTTGTGAGAAGATTGATTTGGATACATAAAGTGGTGGAGAATCAACAGGAAGTTGATAAATCTCATAGGAGTTGGGCAAGAAGAAGTTATCCCACTTTCAAATATGGTGATTCCAGTTTCCAAGTTTGGGAAGGCACAGCTTCTTCGTCGTTCCAATTAAACCACGATGAATCACTGTGAGAAGCTTGGTTTGGGATACATAAAGTGGTAGAGAATCACCAGGAAGTTTGAATAAATCTCATAGAAGTTGGGATGAAGAAGTTATCCCACATTCAAATCAGGTGATTGCAGTTTCCCAGTTTGGGAATAGGACAGCTTATTCGTCGTTCCAATCAAACCTGGATGAATCTCTTTGTGATAAGCTTGATTTGGATACACAAAGTGGTGGAGAATCACCAGGAATTGAATAAATCTCATAGGAGTTTGCAATGAAGAAGTTATCCCACTTTCAAATCAGGTGATTCAGTTTCCCAGTTTTGGAGATAGGACCGCTTATTGGTCCTTCCAATCAAATCAGGATGAATCTATTTGTGAGAAGCTTGATTTGGATACATAAGTGGTGGAGAATCACCAGGAAGTTGAATAAATCTCATAGGATTGGCAAGAAGAAGTTATCCCACTTTTCAAATCAGGTGATTCCAGGTTCCCAGTTTGGAATAGGACAGCTTATTTGTCGTTCCAATCAAACCTGGATGAATCTCTTTGTGAGAAGCTTGATTTGGATACATAAAGTGGTGGAGAATCAACCAGGAGTTGAATAAATCTCATAGGAGTTGGGATGAAGAAGTTATCCCACTTTCAAATCAGGTGATTCAATTTCCCAGTTTGGGAATAGGACAGCTTCTTCGTCGTTCCAATCAAATCAGGATGAATCTCTTTGTGAGAAGCTTGATTTGGATACATAAAGTGGTGGAGAATCACCAGGAAGTTGAATAAATCTCATAGGAGTTGGCATGAAGAAGTTATCCCACTTTCAAATCAGGTGATTCAGTTTCCCAGTTTGGGAATAGCACAGCTTCTTCGTCGTTCCATCAAACCAGGATGAATCACTTTGTGAGAAGCTTGATTTGGATACATAAAGTGGGTGGAGAATCACCAGGAAGTTGAATATAAATTCATAGGTAGTTGGGAGTTGGAAAGAAGTTATCCCACTTTCAAATCAGGTGTGATTCCAGTTTCCCAGTTTGGGAATAGGACAGCTTATTTGTCGTTCCAATCAAACCAGGATGAATCTCTTTGTGAGAGCTTGATTGGGATACATAAAGTGGTGGAGAATCATCAGGAAGTTGAATAAATCTATAGGGAGTGGGATAATGAAGAAGTTATCCCACTTTCAAATCAGGTGATTCCAGTTTCCCAGTTTGGGAATAGCACAGCTTCTTCGTCGTTCCAATCAAACCAGGATGAATCCTTTGTGAGAAGCTTGATTTGGATACATAAAGTGGTGGAGAATCATCAGGAAGTTGAATAAATCTCATAGGAGAGTTGGGTGAAGAAGTTATCCCACTTTCAAAATCAGGTGATTTCCAGTTTCCAGTTTGGAATATGACAGCTTCTTTGTCGTTCCAATTTCAAATCAGGTGATTCCAGTTTCCCAGTTTGGGAATAGCACAGCTTCTTCTTGTCGTTCCAATCAAACCAGGATGAATCACTTTGTGAGAAGCTTGATTTGGATACATAAAGTGGTGGAGAATCACCAGGAAGTTGAATAAATCTCATAGGAGTTGGGATGAAGAAGTTATCCCACTTTCAAATCAGGTGATTCCAGTTTCCAAGTTTGGAATAGGACAGCTTATTTGTCGTCGTTCCAATCAAACCAGGATGAATCTTTTGTGAGAAGCTTGATTTGGATACATAAAGTGGTGGAGAATCACCAGGAAGTTGAATAAATCTCATAGGAGTTGGCAAGAAGAAGTTATCCCACTTTCAAATCAGGTGATTCCAGTTTCCCAGTTTGGGAATAGGACAGCTTCTTCGTCGTTCCAATCAAACCAGGATGAATCTCTTTGTGAGAAGCTTGATTTGGATACATAAAGTGGTGGAGAATCACCAGGAAGTTGAATAAATCTCATAGGAGTTGGCTCATAGGAGTTGGGATGAAGACGTTGATCCCACTTTTTCATCAGGTGATCCAGGTTCCCAGTTTGGGGAAGGACAGCCTTATTCGTCGTTCCAATCAAACCAGGATGAATCACTTTGTGAGAAGCTTGATTTGGATACATAAAGTGGTGGAGAATCACCAGGAAGTTGAATAAATCTCATAGGAGTTGGGATGAAGAAGTTATCCCACTTTCAAATCAGGTGATTCCAGTTTCCCAGTTTGGGAATAGGACAGCTTCTTCGTCGTTCCAATCAAATCAGGATGAATCTCTTGTTAGAAACTTGATTTGGATACATAAAGTGTGGAGAATCACCAGGAAGTTGAATAAATCTCATGGAGTTGGGCATGAAGAGTATCCCACTTTCAAATCAGGTGATTCCAGTTTCCCAGTTTGGGAATAGGACAGCTTATTTGTCGTTCCAATCAAACCAGGATGAATCTCTTTGTGAGAAGCTTGATTTGGATACATAAAGTGGTGGAGAATCACCAGGAAGTTGAATAAATCTCATAGGAGTTGGGATGAAGAAGTTATCCCACTTTCAAATCAGGTGATTCCAGTTTCCCAGTTTGGGAATAGGACAGCTTATTCGTCGTTCCAATCAAACCAGGATGAATCACTTTGTGAGAAGCTTGATTTGGATACATAAAGTGGTGGAGAATCACCAGGAAGTTGAATAAATCTCATAGGAGTTGGCATGAAGAAGTTATCCCACATTCAAATCATGTGATTCTAGTTTCCCAGTTTGGGAATAGCACAACTTCTTCTTCGTTCCAATCAAACCAGGATGAATCACTTTGTGAGAAGCTTGATTTGGATACATAAAGTGGTGGAGAATCACCAGGAAGTTGAATAAATTTCATAGGAGTTGGGATGAAGAAGTTATCCCACTTTCAAATCAGGTGAGTCCAGTTTCCAGTTTAGGAATAACACTGCTTCTTCGTCGTTCCAATCAAACCAGGATGAATCACTTTGTGAGAAGCTTGATTTGGATACATAAAGTGGTGGAGAATCACCAGGAAGTTGAATAAATCTCATAGGAGTTGGGATGAAGAAGTTATCCCACTTTCAAATCAGGTGATTCCGGTTTCCCAGTTTGGGAATAGGACAGCTTCTTCGTCGTTCCAATCAAACCAGGATGAATATCTTTGTGAGAAGCTTGATTTGGATACGTAAAGTGGTGGAGAATCACCAGGAAGTTGAATAAATCTAATAGGAGTTGGGATGAAGAAGTTATCCCACTTTCAAATCAGGTGATTCCAGTTTCCCAGTTTGGGAATACCACAGCTTCTTCGTCGTTCCAATCAAACCAGGATGAATCACTTTGTGAGAAGCTTGATTTGGATACATAAAGTGGTGGAGAATCACCAGGAAGTTGAATAAATCTCATAGGAGTTGGCAAGAAGAAGTTATCCCACTTTCAAATCAGGTGATTCCAGTTTCCAAGTTTGGGAATTGCACAGCTCCTTCGTCGTTCCAATCAAACCAGAAAGAATCTCTTTGTAAGAAGCTTGATTTGGGTACATAAAATGGTGGAGAATCACCAGGAAGTTGAATAAATCTCATAGGAGTTGGCATGAAGAAGGTATCCCACTTTCAAATCAGGTGATTCCAGTTTCCCAGTTTGGGAATAGGACAGCTTCTTCGTCGTTCCAATCAAACCAGGATGAATCACTTTGTGAGAAGCTTGATTTGGATACATAAAGTGGTGGAGAATCACCAGGAAGTTGAATAAATCTCATAGGAGTTGGGATGAAGAAGTTATCCCACTTTCAAATCAGGTGATTCCAGTTTCCCAGTTTGGGAATAGCACAGCTTCTTCGTCGTTCCAATCAAACCAGGATGAATCACTTTGTGAGAAGCTTGATTTGGATACATAAAGTGGTGGAGAATCACCAGGAAGTTGAATAAATCTCATAGGAGTTGGCAAGAAGAAGTTATCCCACTTTCAAATCAGGTGATTCCAGTTTCCCAGTTTGGGAATAGCACAGCTTCTTCGTCGTTCCAATCAAACCAGGATGAATCACTTTGTGAGAAGCTTGATTTGGATACATAAAGTGGTGGAGAATCACCAGGAAGTTGAATAAATCTCATAGGAGTTGGGATGAAGAAGTTATCCCACTTTCAAATCAGGTGATTCCAGTTTCCCAGTTTGGGAATAGCACAGCTTCTTCGTCGTTCCAATCAAACCAGGATGAATCACTTTGTGAGAAGCTTGATTTGGATACATAAAGTGGTGGAGAATCACCAGGAAGTTGAATAAATCTCATAGGAGTTGGGATGAAGAAGTTATCCCACTTTCAAATCAGGTGATTCCAGTTTCCCAGTTTGGGAATAGGACAGCTTCTTCGTCGTTCCAATCAAACCAGGATGAATCACTTTGTGAGAAGCTTGATTTGGATACATAAAGTGGTGGAGAATCACCAGGAAGTTGAATAAATCTCATAGGAGTTGGGATGAAGAAGTTATCCCACTTTCAAATCAGGTGATTCCAGTTTCCCAGTTTGGGAATAGCACAGCTTCTTCGTCGTTCCAATCAAACCAGGATGAATCACTTTGTGAGAAGCTTGATTTGGATACATAAAGTGGTGGAGAATCACCAGGAAGTTGAATAAATCTCATAGGAGTTGGGATGAAGAAGTTATCCCACTTTCAAATCAGGTGATTCCAGTTTCCCAGTTTGGGAATAGCACAGCTTCTTCGTCGTTCCAATCAAACCAGGATGAATCACTTTGTGAGAAGCTTGATTTGGATACATAAAGTGGTGGAGAATCACCAGGAAGTTGAATAAATCTCATAGGAGTTGGGATGAAGAAGTTATCCCACTTTCAAATCAGGTGATTCCAGTTTCCCAGTTTGGGAATAGCACAGCTTCTTCGTCGTTCCAATCAAACCAGGATGAATCACTTTGTGAGAAGCTTGATTTGGATACATAAAGTGGTGGAAATCACCAGGAAGTTGAAAAATCTCATAGGAGTTGGGATGAAGAAGTTATCCCACTTTCAAATCAGGTGATTCCAGTTTCCCAGTTTGGGAATAGCACAGCTTCTTCGTCGTTCCAATCAAACCAGGATGAATCACTTTGTGAGAAGCTTGATTTGGATACATAAAGTGGTGGAGAATCACCAGGAAGTTGAATAAATCTCATAGGAGTTGGGATGAAGAAGTTATCCCACTTTCAAATCAGGTGATTCCAGTTTCCCAGTTTGGGAATAGCACAGCTTCTTCGTCGTTCCAATCAAACCAGGATGAATCACTTTGTGAGAAGCTTGATTTGGATACATAAAGTGGTGGAGAATCACCAGGAAGTTGAATAAATCTCATAGGAGTTGGCAAGAAGAAGTTATCCCACTTTCAAATCAGGTGATTCCAGTTTCCCAGTTTGGGAATAGCACAGCTTCTTCGTCGTTCCAATCAAACCAGGATGAATCACTTTGTGAGAAGCTTGATTTGGATACATAAAGTGGTGGAGAATCACCAGGAAGTTGAATAAATCTCATAGGAGTTGGGATGAAGAAGTTATCCCACTTTCAAATCAGGTGATTCCAGTTTCCCAGTTTGGGAATAGGACAGCTTCTTCGTCGTTCCAATCAAACCAGGATGAATCTCTTTGTGAGAAGCTTGATTTGGATACATAAAGTGGTGGAGAATCACCAGGAAGTTGAATAAATCTCATAGGAGTTGGCAAGAAGAAGTTATCCC
This sequence comes from Brassica rapa, assembly GCF_000309985.2. Classification (NCBI taxonomy): domain Eukaryota; kingdom Viridiplantae; phylum Streptophyta; class Magnoliopsida; order Brassicales; family Brassicaceae; genus Brassica; species Brassica rapa. The sequence continues at coordinate 59,659 of NW_022610824.1, forward strand.
ACTTTCAAATCAGGTGATTCCAGTTTCCCAGTTTGGGAATAGCACAGCTTCTTCGTCGTTCCAATCAAACCAGGATGAATCACTTTGTGAGAAGCTTGATTTGGATACATAAAGTGGTGGAGAATCACCAGGAAGTTGAATAAATCTCATAGGAGTTGGGATGAAGAAGTTATCCCACTTTCAAATCAGGTGATTCCAGTTTTCCAGTTTGGGAATAGGACAGCTTCTTTGTCGTTCCAATCAAACCAGGATGAATCACTTTGTGAGAAGCTTGATTTGGATACATAAAGTGGTGGAGAATCACCAGGAAGTTGAATAAATCTCATAGGTATCACTTTTAGTGATGTTTTAGAGTGATCTGAGTATTTAGGAAAGATTAGAAGAGATTTAGAGAAGATTAAAGTATGAAATGAGATTAAGAGTCTAAAGAACTAAAGAGAGAGACTAAGAGAGACTCATAACTTGCTTAATTATATTAATGAGAGAGTTTACATATTTATAGCCTTTAGATCCTAGGGCTTTCATTAAGGTAAAGTAGAACAAGCATGTGTAGTCAAAGGAGGAGAGGAGCGCCTAATTCAAACTAAACCAATAAGGAGCTTCACATGTGTGACCGGATGGATAAGGTTTGCTTTCCCTTTACAGCTTTGATCCAGCCTGTCAAGCCGCGTCCCTTATCCTATCTTCAACGGTCTGCTCAGTAACTCCCAAAGGTTAACTCCTTCTAAGTTACCTTTCACCACAAGGTAAAGTAACTTCTCATTTGGCCGCGCCCTACTTGTACGGACAGTACGGCCAGTGTACGGCCTGTACGGTCTTGTCTCGGCCTAACTCCTCTTCATGCCTTCTTCTCCTCATTCCTTCTTCCTAATGTTCCCAAGCCTTCATAGATTAACTCCTCATCTCAACACTCCCCCTCAAGCTTAGCTTTGTGAAAGTCTAAGCTTGGATGGCCATGAGATCTTCCTCATTAAAAACCTCACCAAGGAAAACCCATTGGGACAAAACCTTGATGAGGGAAAAAGAGTAAAGACCTCACAGCCAAGAGGATCAGCTCCTTCTCTTCCCAAGATCAATGAGGCCCAACCTGATGTGAATGGACTCCATTGTCTTCTGTCTTGCAGCCTTGGTGAACACATCAGCCAACTGATCTTCACTTCTTGTGTAGCATGGCAGGATGACTCCTAAGATGATCATCTGCCTCACCTTGTGACAATCAACTTCAATGTGCTTGGTTCTCTCATGGAACACCGAGTTGGATGCAATGTGAATGGCAGCTTGATTGTCACAATGCATTGTCATTGGAGTGGCTTGATCAATCTCCAAGTGCTTCAAGATGCCTTTGATCCACACCAACTCGTTTGTCAGCTTCAGCATGGCTCTATACTCAGCTTCAGCACTTGAACATGACACCACCTTCTGCTTCTTGCTTTTCCAAGTCACCAAGTTGCCTCCAATGAATGTGCAATAGCCTGTGGTTGATCTCCTGTCAGCTCTATCTCCTGCCCAATCAGCATCACAATAGCCCACCACTTCTGTGCTTCCATTGCACCCCATCCATACTCCTTGATCCGGCGAGCCATTCAGATACATCAACAGCCTCTCCACCATGCGCCAGTGATGTTCCTTGGGAAGCTGCATGTGTTGGCTCACCTGATTCACAGCAAAACATATATCAGGCCTTGTGATGGTAAGATAAATCAATTTGCCAACAAGTGTTCTATAGAGTTTAGGATCATGAAATGGTTTGCTGTCTTCAATCTCCCCCTCTCTTGGTACTTTGTAGCCATCCTCCATTGGCATCCTTGCTGTCTTGCCTCCATAAGCACCTGCACCTTTCAAAAGATCAAGTGTATACTTCCTTTGGGACATGAACAAACCTTCCTTGGATCTACAAATCTCAATTCCAAGGAAGTATTTCATTTCTCCCAAGTCTTTGATTTCAAACATAGACTTTAGAAACTCCTTGGTTGCTTTGATACCTTCCTTATCACTCCCAGTGATAATGATATCATCCACATACACAAGGAGAGCAACCATACCTGAGGGTGTCGTGAGTGTAAAGAGAGTGTGATCCAATTCTGACTTCTTGAAGCCTCGGCCGTTCAGAGTTGTGCTCAACTTGTTGTACCAAGCTCTTGGTGATTGCTTCAACCCATAATAGCCTTCTTTAGCCTCAGTACATTCCCTCTCTTTACTAGATGTTCCAGACCTGGTGGAGGATACATGTAGACTTCATCCTCAAGCTCTCCTTGTAGAAATGCATTCTTTACATCCATTTGCCACAATCCCCATCCTAGGTTCACAGCCAAGCTTAAAACAATCCTAATGGTGTGTAGCTTGGCTACTGGTGCAAATGTCTCAATGTAGTCCTCTCCATATGTCTGAGTGAACCCTCTTGCTACTAGTCTAGTCTTCTTCCTCTCAATTGACCCATCAGCCTTGTACTTGATTGTAAAGATCCATCTACTAGACACAGCTTTCTTCCCTTTTGGTAGTTCACTTTCATACCATGTATCATTCTTTATCATAGCTCCTGCCTCAGCTCCTACTGATTCCTTCCATTCCTTATCCTCCATTGCCTCTTCATAGCTTCTTGGAATGTGATTTCCATCCAAGTTTACCATGAATGCGCAATGTGCTTCTGGATATTGAGCAAAAGAACACACGGCCTGAGTAGGATGCTTCACAGCTTGGGCATTGTAGTACACTCTTGTGTTTACCCAACTGGAAGGATCCTTTCTCAGCCTTGTACTTCTTCTCAATACTGGCCCTTCTTGCGCCATCTCTTGTTCTTCTTCTTGTGGCTGCACACTTGTTTCAGATCTTTCTTCTCCTAGCTGACTTGCTTCAGCTCCTTCTTCCCTTAGCTGACTCTCTTCAGCTCCTTCTTCTTGATCATTTGATTCCACAGCTTGATCATGAGAGCCAGAACTCTCTTCTCTACTTGTTTCTTCACGGTTTGGAGTTCTTGTTTCATTCCCCCCCTCATGCTCAAGGTTGGAAGTCTGATGATCCGGGACTGGGGTAGTGCTTCTCCCCCCTTGATGTCCTTGATTCATGTTGATTCCAAGGCCTTCTAGGATAATCCTCAAGGTTTCAGCTCTATCAGAGGTAAGATCCTTCAAGTCTTCTTGAATCTGTTCCTCATAATATCCTTTCTCTTCAACAAACTTCACTTCTCTAGATACTAACACTCTCCTTGTGTTAGGATCATAGCACTTGTATCCTTTCTGACTTGATGAGTATCCAATGAACATTGCCTTTGAACTCTTAGCTTCTAGCTTGTTTCTTATCTCTCCAGGCACCATCACAAAACACAAACACCCAAAGACCTTCATATGCTCGAGAGAAGGCTTGTACTGATTCAGTACCTCAAATGGTGATTGTCCTTGAAGGATCAGAGTTGGTGTCCTGTTGATGAGATAACATGCCGTAGCAACAGCATCACTCCAAAACTTCTTAGGCACATTGGATTGAAACATCATGGACCTGGCTACTTCCATCAAATGCCTGTTCTTCCTCTCAGCCACACCATTCTGTTGTGGTGTATAGGGACAGCTTGTCTGATGAAGAATTCCATGCTGAGCTAGGTGTAGCTTGAATGCTTGTCCCGTGTACTCTCCTCCATTATCTGACCTGAAAATCTTTATCTTGGCATTGTAATGGTTAGTCACATAGGATTGAAAATTTTTAAATGCATCAAGTACCCTATCTTTGGTTGGAATTAAGGTTAACCAGGTGTATTTGGATTTTTCATCAATGAAAGTTACATAATACTTATGATTTTCTCTAGATAGGCAAGGTGCAGTCCAAACATCAGAATGAATAAGATCAAAACACTTTTCATAAACAGTAGTAGACTTGTTAAAGACAGTTCTACAATGCTTGCCTAAAATGCAAGCTTCACAATCATTATTCTCAAAGGAAACACCTGGCAACATCAGTTTTAAAGCCTTATTATGAGGGTGTCCTAATCTAGCATGCCACAATGCATTTTTACTTAAACCAGAACTAGAAACAGAAGTAAATGAGCAGCTATATCTAGAAACAGGAGTGAGATCTTCAAGTAAATATAGCTCTCCTTTAGTCACTCCCTTTCCAATCATCTTGCTGCTTTTAATATCCTGAAACTTCACATCATTAGGACTGAATATAACATTGCATTGCAAATCAGTAGCACATTTCTTAACAGATAACAAGTTTGATGTAAATTCAGGCATATAAAAAGCTTTAGTTTCCTTATCAAATAGTTTAAGACTTCCTATTCCTCTAATAGGAATCTTATCTCCATTAGCAATCAGTACATTTCCATTCATTGGCACAATGTTTTTAATTAAGCTAGTGTCACTTATCATATGATGAGATGCACCTGAATCAATCACTAATGGCTTAATGTCATGAGAACTAGCAATATGCGCAAGGATACTAGATGGTTTGAATGCATGATCATTTCTAGCAAGGTTTGCAGTCCTAGATTGATTTACCATTTCTATCAAGCTCTCATGCATCCTATCAGTTCTAGTTAGATTCTCATAGTTCTCTACCACCCTAGCACCAAAAGAATACCCAAAGATGTTACCATTCTCCTTGAACATCTTAATGAGAGCATCAAGGTCGGATCTCCTTAGATACTCTTGATCATTGTTCCCACGGTTGCTTGATGCTCCAGTGTAGGCTACAAGAGACTTTCCATCACCTGCCTCACGCCCATCTATCTCCTTTCCTTTGCTTGTACCAGCTCCACTTGTTCCATCCGAGACATTAGCCCTTGCCTCACGGTCCTTCATGAACTTAGCCGGCTTGAGGTGAGGATGGAGTATCCAGCATTGGCTCTTCTTGTGGCCATGCTTCTTGCAGTGATCACAACTCCCATTGAACCTCCTCTCCTCAAACTTCCCATGCGCAGCCGCAGCCTTGTTTGCTTGTGGAGCTTCACTACCTTCCTCTTGAGTTGCTTGGCTTGCAAGGGACAGGTCTCCTTTCTTTGCAAACAACCCAATGGAGCCTTGCTCCTTCTGAATCCGCGCACACACATCCTCAAGATCAGGTAGAGTGTCTTCTCTAAGCAGGTGCTGGATGAGACCGTTGTAAGCCGGGTTCAGCGTGAGGAGTAGCCCAAAGACCTTGTCTTGCTCTCTCCTCTTGTTAAGCTCATCAGCATCCGTTGTGCTTGGCCTAAGCATCTCCATCTCGGACCAGAGACTCCTGAATCTCCCTAGATGCTTGGTGAACTCCATGTCTTCTTGTACAAGGTTGTTGATGGCTTGCTTCACTTCAAACACTCGGCTTAGGTTTGATGTGTTGCCATACACCTTCTTCAAAGTATCCCACAGCTCCTTAGCAGACTCACAGTAGCTGTATGCATCCAGAATAGCCGGCTCAAGTGACGCATGAAGCACAGACATCACCAGCATATCCTCTTGATGCCACTTCTCTTCCGCCTTGCTTGCAGCCTCACCATCATCCTCTCCTTGAGTGATGAGTTTTGGAGCTTCTCCGGGGGTGATGTGCTTCCACAACCCCTTGCTTCCCACCGTGGTTCTCACCATCCGAGACCACACCAAGTAGTTGGTTCCCTTGAAGACCACAGCTACCTTCATGTTCATGTTCATCCCACTCTCCATGTTGAATGATGAACTCTCTAAGCTTCAGAAACTTTATCTTGAGTTGAATGACTTGTAGAACCCTTCACAGCCTCGATCTTCAACCCACACAGCTTCAGATGATACACCACAACCAGTTTGAACTTGAAAAGTACCCAGAAACTCTCAAACACACAAGAACACAAGAGTTTCTTCAAAGCTTCAACCTTGAGGCTTCAAAGAATCTCACACGACCTCAGGCTCTCACTAACCTGGCTCTGATACCATATCACTTTTAGTGATGTTTTAGAGTGATCTGAGTATTTAGGAAAGATTAGAAGAGATTTAGAGAAGATTAAAGTATGAAATGAGATTAAGAGTCTAAAGAACTAAAGAGAGAGACTAAGAGAGACTCATAACTTGCTTAATTATATTAATGAGAGAGTTTACATATTTATAGCCTTTAGATCCTAGGGCTTTCATTAAGGTAAAGTAGAACAAGCATGTGTAGTCAAAGGAGGAGAGGAGCGCCTAATTCAAACTAAACCAATAAGGAGCTTCACATGTGTGACCGGATGGATAAGGTTTGCTTTCCCTTTACAGCTTTGATCCAGCCTGTCAAGCCGCGTCCCTTATCCTATCTTCAACGGTCTGCTCAGTAACTCCCAAAGGTTAACTCCTTCTAAGTTACCTTTCACCACAAGGTAAAGTAACTTCTCATTTGGCCGCGCCCTACTTGTACGGACAGTACGGCCAGTGTACGGCCTGTACGGTCTTGTCTCGGCCTAACTCCTCTTCATGCCTTCTTCTCCTCATTCCTTCTTCCTAATGTTCCCAAGCCTTCATAGATTAACTCCTCATCTCAACAATAGGAGTTGGCAAGAAGAAGTTATCCCACTTTCAAATCAGGTGATTCCAGTTTCCCAGTTTGGGAATAGCACAGCTTCTTCGTCGTTCCAATCAAACCTGGATGAATCACTTTGTGAGAAGCTTGATTTGGATACATAAAGTGGTGGAGAATCACCAGGAAGTTGAATAAATGTCATAGGAGTTGGGATGAAGAAGTTATCCAACTTTCAAATCAGGTGATTTCAGTTTCCCAGTTTGGGAATTGGACAGCTTATTCGTCGTTCCAATCAAACCTGGATGAATCTCTTTGTGAGAAGCTTGATTTGGATACATAAAGTGGTGGAGAATCACCAGGAAGTTGAATAAACCTCATAGGAGTTGGCAAGAAGAAGTTATCCCACTTTTCAAATCAGGTGATTCCGGTTTCCCAGTTTGGGAATAGCACAGCTTCTTCGTCGTTCCAATCAAACCAGGATGAATCACTTTGTGAGAAGCTTGATTTGGATACATAAAGTGGTGGAGAATCACCAGGAAGTTGAATAACTCTAATAGGAGTTGGGATGAAGAAGTTATCCCACTTTCAAATAAGGTGATTCCAGTTTCCAATTTTGGGAATAGGACCGCTTATTTGTCGTTCCAATCAAATCAGGATGAATCTCTATGTGAGAAACTTGATTTGGATACATAAAGTTGTGGAGAATCACCAGGAACTTGAATAAATCTCATAGGAGTTGGCAAGAAGAAGTTATCCCACTTTCAAATCAGGTGATTCCAGTTTCCCAGTTTGGGAATAGCACAGCTTCTTCGTCGTTCCAATCGAACCAGGATGAATCACTTTCTGAGAAGCTTGATTTGGATACATAAAGTGGTGGAGAATCCCCAGGAAGTTATAAAAATCTCATAGGAGTTGGCAAGAAGAAGTTATCCCACTTTCAAATCAGGTGATTCCAGTTTCCCAGTTTGGGAATAGCACAGCTTCTTCGTCGTTCCAATCAAACCAGGATGAATCACTTTGTGAGAAGCTTGATTTGGATACATAAAGTGGTGGAGAATAACCAGGAAGTTGAATAAATCTCATAGGAGTTGGGATGAAGAAGTTATCCCACTTTCAAATCAGGTGATTCCAGTTTCTCAGTTTGGGAATTGGACAGCTTATTTGTCGTTCCAATCAAACCTGGATGAATCTCTTTGTGAGAAGCTTGATTTGGATACATAAAGTGGTGAAGAATCACCAGGAAGTTGAATAAATCTCATAGGAGTTGGCAAGAAGAAGTTATCCCACTTTCAAATCAGCTGATTCCAGTTTCCCAGTTTGGGAATAGCACAGCTTCTTCGTCGTTCCAATCGAACCAGGATGAATCACTTTGTGAGAAGCTTGATTTGGATACATAAAGTGGTGGAGAATCACCAGGAAGTTGAAAAAATCTCATAGGAGTTGGCAAGAAGAAGTTATCCCACTTTCAAATCAGGTGATTCCAGTTTCCCAGTTTGGGAATAGCACAGCTTCTTCGTCGTTCCAATCAAACCAGGATGAATCACTTTGTGAGAAGCTTTATTTGGATACATAAAGTGGTGGAGAATCACCAGGAAGTTGAATAAGTCTCATAGGAGTTGGGATGAAGAAGTTATCCCACTTTCAAATCAGGTGATTCCAGTTTCCCAGTTTGGGAATAGGACAGCTTATTTGTCGTTCCAATCAAACCTGGATGAATCTCTTTGAGAGAAGCTTGATTTGGATACATAAAGTGGTGGAGAATCACCAGGAAGTTGAATAAATCTCATAGGAGTTGGCAAGAAGAAGTTATCCCACTTTCAAATCAGGTGATTCCAGTTTCCAGTTTGGGAATAGCACAGCTTCTTCGTCGTTCCAATCAAACCAGGATGAATCACTTTGTGAGAAGCTTGATTTGGATACATAAAGTGGTGGAGAATTACCAGGAAGTTGAATAAATCTCATAGGAGTTGGGATGAAGAAGTTATCCCACATTCAAATCAGGTGATTCCAGTTTCCAAGTTTGGGAATTGGACAGCTTATTTGTCGTTCCAATCAAACCTGGATGAATCTCTTTGTGAGAAGATTGATTTGGATACATAAAGTGGTGGAGAATCACCAGGAAGTTGAATAAATCTCATAGGAGTTGGGATGAAGAAGTTATCCCACTTTCAAATCAGGTGATTCCAGTTTCCCAGTTTGGGAATAGGACAGCTTATTTGTCGTTCCAATCAAACCTGGATGAATCTCTTTGAGAGAAGCTTGATTTGGATACATAAAGTGGTGGAGAATCACCAGGAAGTTGAATAAATCTCATAGGAGTTGGCAAGAAGAAGTTATCCCACTTTCAAATCAGGTGATTCCAGTTTCCCAGTTTGGGAATAGCACAGCTTCTTCGTCGTTCCAATCAAACCAGGATGAATCACTTTGTGAGAAGCTTGATTTGGATACATAAAGTGGTGGAGAATTACCAGGAAGTTGAATAAATCTCATAGGAGTTGGGATGAAGAAGTTATCCCACATTCAAATCAGGTGATTCCAGTTTCCAAGTTTGGGAATTGGACAGCTTATTTGTCGTTCCAATCAAACCTGGATGAATCTCTTTGTGAGAAGATTGATTTGGATACATAAAGTGGTGGAGAATCACCAGGAAGTTGAATAAATCTCATAGGAGTTGGCAAGAAGAAGTTATCCCACTTTCAAATCAGGTGATTCCAGTTTCCCAGTTTGGGAATAGGACAGCTTATTTGTCGTTCCAATCAAACCTGGATGAATCTCTTTGAGAGAAGCTTGATTTGTATACATAAAGTGGTGGAGAATCACCAGGAAGTTGAATAAATCTCATAGGAGTTGGCAAGAAGAAGTTATCCCACTTTCAAATCAGGTGATTCCGGTTTCCCAGTTTGGGAATAGCACAGCTTCTTCGTCGTTCCAATCAAACCTGGATGAATCACTTTGTGAGAAGCTTGATTTGGATACATAAAGTGGTGGAGAATCACCAGGAAGTTGAATAACTCTCATAGGAGTTGGGATGAAGAAGTTATCCCACTTTCAAATAAGGTGATTCCAGTTTCCCAGTTTGGGAATAGGACAGCTTATTTGTCGTTCCAATCAAACCTGGATGAATCTCTTTGTGAGAAGCTTGATTGGGATACATAAAGTGGTGGAGAATCACCAGGAAGTTGAATAAATCTCATAGGAGTTGGGATGAAGAAGTTATCCCACTTTCAAATCAGGTGATTCCAGTTTCCCAGTTTGGGAATAGCACAGCTTCTTCGTCGTTCCAATCAAACCAGGATGAATCACTTTGTGAGAAGCTTGATTTGGATACATAAAGTGGTGGAGAATCACCAGGAAGTTGAATAAATCTCATAGGAGTTGGCACGAAGAAGTTATCCTACTTTCAAATCAGGTGATTCCAGTTTCCCAGTTTGGGAATAGCACAGCTTCTTCGTCGTTCCAATCAAACCAGGATGAATAAATTTGTGAAAAGCTTGATTTGGATACATAAAGTGGTGGAGAATCACCAGGAAGTTGAATAAATCTCATAGGAGTTGGGATGAAGAAGTTATCCCACTTTCAAACCAGGTGATTCCAGTTTCCCAGTTTGGGAATAGCACAGCTTCTTCGTCGTTCCAATCAAACCAGGATGAATCACTTTGTGAGAAGCTTGATTTGGATACATAAAGTGGTGGAGAATCACCAGGAAGTTGAAAAAATCTCATAGGAGTTGGCAAGAAGAAGTTATCCCACTTTCAAATCAGGTGATTCCAGTTTCCCAGTTTGGGAATAGCACAGCTTCTTCGTCGTTTCAATCAAACCAGGATGAATCACTTTGTGAGAAGCTTGATTTGGATACATAAAGTGGTGGAGAATCACCAGGAAGTTGAATAACTCTCATAGGAGTTGGGATGAAGAAGTTATCCCACTTTCAAATCAGGTGATTCCAGTTTCCCAGTTTGGGAATAGGACCGCTTATTTGTCGTTCCAATCAAATCAGGATGAATCTCTTTGTGAGAAACTTGATTTGGATACATAAAGTTGTGGAGAATCACCAGGAAGTTGAATAAATCTCATAGGAGTTGGCAAAAAGAAGTTATCCCACTTTCAAATCAGGTGATTCTAGTTTCCCAGTTTGGGAATAGCACAGCTTCTTCGTCGTTCCAATCAAACCAGGATAAATCACTTTGTGAGAAGCTTGATTTGGATATATAAAGTGGTGGAGAATCACCAGGAAGTTGAATAAATCTCATAGGAGTTGGGATGAAGAAGTTATCCCACTTTCAAATCAGGTGATTCCAGTTTCCCAGTTGTGGAATAGGACAGCTTATTTGTCGTTCCAATCAAACCTGGAAGGATCTCTTTGTGAGAAGCTTGATTTGGATACATAAAGTGGTGGAGAATCACCAGGAAGTTGAATAAATCTCATAGGAGTTGGCAAGACGAAGTTATCCCACTTTCAAATATGGTGATTCCAGTTTCCAAGTTTGGGAATAACACAGCTTCTTCGTCGTTCCAATCAAACCAAGATGAATAACTTTGTGAGAAGCTTGATTTGGATACATAAAGTGGTGGACAATCACCAGGAAGTTGAATAAATCTCATAGAATTGGGGTGAAGAAGTTATCCCACTTTCAAATCAGGTGATTCCAGTTTCCCAGTTTGGGAATAGGACAGCTTATTCGTCGTTCCAATCAAACCTGGATGAATCTCTTTGTGATAAGCTTGATTTGGATACACAAAGTGGTGGAGAATCACCAGGAAATTGAATAAATCTCATAGGAGTTGGCAAGAAGAAGTTATCCCACTTTCAAATCAGGTGATTCCAATTTCCCAGTTTGGGAATAGGACCGCTTATTGGTCGTTCCAATCAAATCAGGATGAATCTATTTGTGAGAAGCTTGATTTGGATACATAAAGTGGTGGAGAATCACCAGGAAGTTGAATAAATCTCATAGGAGTTGGCAAGAAGAAGTTATCCCACTTTCAAATCAGGTGATTCCAGGTTCCCAGTTTGGGAATAGGACAGCTTATTTGTCGTTCCAATCAAACCTGGATGAATCTCTTTGTGAGAAGCTTGATTTGGATACATAAAGTGGTGTAGAATCACCAGGAAGTTGAATAAATCTCATAGGAGTTGGCAAGAAGAAGTTATCCCACTTTCAAATCAGGTGATTCCAATTTCCCAGTTTGGGAATGTTAAGATGAGGAGATGAGGAGATGAAGAGTTGATACATGGATAGAGGAAGGGATTTGGAGCAGGCAGTAACTTTGGAGATTTACCACAGTAACTTTATTGTTACTGTGGTAACTGAGGTAAAAGACTTGGGAAGTTACCTTGCATCCATTTGGAGAGTGAAACACGCCAGGATGAGTCTGGATAAGCAAGGAGGAGTTTGGATAAGGTCTGGTCAAGGCTAGAGAGCTTTAGACAGGCTGGCACCAGCTTGAAAGCTAAAGCAAGATTCCCAAGCATGTGAGGAACCTTATTGGCTAGTTTGAATCAAGCATCTTTGACTACACATGCCTCTTATCCTAGCTAGACTGAACCTGGACGAAATTATGTATCTCTAATCTATATGTGTTGTAAACTCTCTCATTAATCAATCTAATGGAGTTTTGAGCCTCTCTCTCTATTCTCTCACTAAAATCTCTTAATCTCTTTAATCTTCTCATCTGGTTATCCCTGATTAGTTGAATCATGCTCTAATACACAAAAGTGTATATGGTATCAGAGCCAGGTTGCGCAAAGTGGGAGAGTGTGATTCCTTTTTCTTAAAAATCTTGAGTGTTCTTGAGTGTTCTTGGTGTTCTTAACTTCTGGGTTTCATTATCTTGGTGGCGTGAGAGGTTCTGGTGAATCCAAATCATCTCAACATGGAAATGGAGCACAGACCTGAGTCAACTGTGAAGACTGAAGAGGAGAGGCATGGCGAGTGGTCAAGGTGGGCAAAAGAGCTTTGGAAAGCTGTGGGTTATGGAGTAGTCATGGAAAGGGGAAACCTTTCATGGAAATGGCTACTGAAGAAGGTCAGACAAGAGGTCTGAAGCTGGGAAATGAAGTTGTTCAAGGAAACACTACAAAGAGTGAGATTGAAGCAACTTTAGGCAAGTCCAAGCTTGTGAGAGTCGTTGAGGACAGAGGGGTGATCCGCGGCTTGAGACAAGGAAAGGATGAGTGTTATCAGCTTGTGGGAAGGCTGAGAGAAGTATGGTCAGAGCTAGATGTGGTGAAGACACACACATCAAATCCGAGATGTGTCAAGAAAGGAGGAAGCAAGATGTGATCTTCAGCTTCCTTATGGAAGAGGTATGTGAGCTTGTTAAATATACTTGTGATGTGTGGGAAATGAACAGGAAGCCAGAAAGATGGAAGGGAGGTACAAGCTGTAAGAGGGGAAGGTTGAGAAAACTTTCTAAGGAGTGGTTAATGAAGAGAAGGGCATGGAGAAAGGATAGCGAGTCTGAGCACTTGAGTGACAGGATGAGTGTGATCTTGAAGAGAATCAAGGATGTACTTCAGCAGATGGTTATAGGAGAGTGTTCATACTCAGCTTACATGGGAGAAACAGTAGGAGACAGTGCGGATATGAGAGGAATGGATACCAAGAGGGCAGATGAGTGTGTGACAAAGAAGGAATGGGATGAGTTGGTTAAGCATGTGTATGCTTTGGCTACGACCCGGAGTCTGGGTGCTCCTGCCAAAGCATCCACATCTAAACCCATCATCATTGACTCTGGAGCAACACACCACATGATCAGTGACAAGAGACTAATCAGTGAGGTTAAAGCAGCAACAGGGAGTGTCATGATAGCCAATGGTACCAGGATCCCAATAGAAGGAGTGGGAAACCTCAAGCTGTTTGAGAAGAACTCCACTGCCTTCTACCTACCTCAGTTTACATCCAATCTAATCTCAGTTAAGAAGGCTACAGTTGATCTGGATTGTCAAGTGGTTTTCAGACCAAATGAAGTTGAGTTCCAGGATTTGAAGACTGGAAGAGTTATTGGCAGAGGAGACAGCAAGCATCAGCTCTATCATCTCCAAACAACTGAGGCGCCTAGTCCTGTGGAGTCTGTGTGTTTAAGCAGCACAACGGATAGGTGTGATAATCTCACATGGCATGCAAGGCTGGGACATCCTCATGCCAAGGCAATTGAACTGATTCTACCAAGTATGGCGTTCAATCACTTGGAGTGTGAAGCTTGTATACTTGGAAAGCACTGTAGAACTGTCTTCCCAACATCAGAAACCAGATATGAGAATTGCTTTGATCTGGTGCATTCAGACGTGTGGACAGCTCCCTGTATGTCTAGAGACAGCCATAAGTACTTTGTGACTTTCATTGATGAGAAGTCCAAGTACACATGGATCACCATGATTCCCTCCAAAGACAGAGTCCTGGAAGCCTTCATGAACTTCCAAGCATATGTTACTAACCAGTACAATGCCACTGTGAAGATTCTGAGGTCTGATAATGGAGGAGAATACACTAGCAATGCTTTCAAGAGTCATCTTGCAAAGCATGGGATTGTGCAACAAACTAGCTGTCCTTACACACCACAACAAAATGGGGTGGCTGAGAGGAAGAACAGACATTTGATGGAGGTTGCGAGATCAATAATGTTCCACATGAATGTCCCTAAGAGGTTTTGGAGTGATGCTGTTCAGACTGCTTGCTATCTCATCAATAGAGTGCCAACCCGTGTCTTGAAGAAACTGTCTCCCTTTGAAGTATTAAACAAGGCCAAGCCACACATTGATCATTTGAGAGTCTTTGGGTGCTTATGTTATGTGATGATTCCCGGAGAAAGAAGGAACAAGCTAGAAGCAAAGAGTACTAAAGCTATGTTCATTGGGTACTCAATCACTCAGAAAGGCTACAAATGTTATGATCCAATAACTAGGAGGGTTATGGTATCTAGAGAAGTGAAGTTTGTTGAGTCTAAAGGGTATTATGAGGAGAAGAAATGGGAAGACCTAGAGGATCTGTCCCGAGCTCCATCAGAGAAGGCAACAACATTGAGGGTGTTGTTGGAGAGGCTAGGGATAGGATTATCCCAAGATCAGGAACCAGGAAGAACAGGACCTTCTAATCAAGCTGGAGAAGCTGGAGGAACAACTCCTCTTGATCATGAGAGGGGGAATGGATCTGAATCAGGGGAGCAGGAGCATAACCAAGAGGATTCAGGTCAGCATGATCAGGAGGAGACACATGAAGTAGAGAGTGGAGCTCAGTCAGGTGGAAATGAGCAGGGAGAACCTACTGGAAATGAGCAGGGAGAACCTACTGGTTTAAGAGAGGAAGCACAAGAGAATGTTCAGGCTGAAGAACAGGTTGAGACCTTGCGGAGGAGCACAAGGATAAGGAGGGATCCTTCCAACTGGGTAAACACGAGAGTGTACTACAATGCCCAGGCTGTGGAGCATCCCTCTCAAGCTGTGTGTTCCTTTGCTGAGTTTCCAGAAGAGCACATGGTGTTTATGTGTAACTTGGATGAGAATGAGATACCAAGATCTTATGAAGAAGCTATGAAGCACAAGGTTTGGAGAGATTCAGTAGGAGATGAAAGGGATGCAATGATCAGGAATGATACTTGGTATGAGAGTGAGTTACCTAAAGGGAAGAAGGCAGTTTCAAGCAGATGGATCTTCACCATCAAGTACCTTGCAAATGGGGAGATAGATAGGCGCAAGACTAGGCTGGTTGCAAGAGGATTTACACAACTTATGGGGAAGATTACATTGATACTTTTGCACCAGTGGCCAAGCTTCACACAATTCGAATTGTCTTATCTATTGCAACAAACTTGGAGTGGGATTTGTGGCAAATGGATGTGAAGAATGCGTTTCTTGCAAGGTGAACTTGAAGATGAAGTATACATGCATCCACCTCCTGGTCTTGAGCATCTAGTAAAGCCAGGGAATGTTTTGAGATTGAAGAAAGCAATATATGGGTTGAAACAGTCACCTAGAGCTTGGTACAGGAAGCTGAGTACAACACTCAATGGGAGAGGCTTTAGGAAGTCTGAACTAGATCACACTCTCTTCACCTTGACAGGACCTTCAGGGAGCATTGTGATTCTAGTGTATGTGGATGATTTGATTATCACAGGAAGTGATAAGGCAGGGATTCAGGCTACTAAGGAGTTTCTCAAATCTGTGTTTGACATCAAGGATTTGGGAGAGATGAAGTATTTTCTGGGCATTGAGATATGCAGATCAAAGGAGGGTTTGTTTATGTCTCAAAGGAAGTATACTATGGATATGTTGAAGGAGACTGATGTGCTTGGAGGAAAGATAGCTAAGACACCCCTTGAGGAGGGATATAAAGTTCTGCGTGAGGGGGAGGTTGAAGAGAAGCAGCTGTTTGAAGATCCTAAGCTATACAGGAAGATGGTTGGCAAGCTGATCTACTTGACCATCACCAGACCAGATATATGTTTTGCTGTGAACCAAGTGAGTCAGCATATGCAGGCGCCAAAGGTCCATCACTGGAAGATGGTTGATAGGATACTGAGGTATCTGAGTGGGACGACTGGACAAGGAGTTTGGATGGGTTGTAATGGCAGTACAGAAGTGGTTGGGTATTGTGATGCTGATTGGGCAGGAGATAGAGTGGACAGGAGATCAACTACTGGGTATTGTACATTCATTGGAGGAAACTTGGTTACTTGGAAGAGTAAGAAGCAGAAGGTTATCTCTTGTTCAAGTGCTGAAGCTGAGTATAGAGCCATGCTGAAGCTGACAAACGAGTTGGTGTGGATCAAGGGGATCTTGAAGCACCTAGAGATTGAGCAGAGTACTCCTATGACTATGCATTGTGACAATCAAGCAGCTATCCACATTGCCTCCAACTCAGTGTTTCATGAGAGAACAAAGCACATAGAGGTGGATTGCCATAAGGTGAGGCAGATGATTATCTTAGGAGTGATTCTGCCATGTTATACAAGAAGTGAAGATCAGCTTGCAGATGTGTTTACTAAGGCAGCGAGATTGAAGACAATGGAGTCCATACTATCCAGGCTTGGACTCATTGATCTTACTCCCAGGAGCTGAGCCCCTTAACCATGGAGTCTCCACTCTTTTTCCCTCATCAAAGTTTTATCCCAATGGGTTTTCTTTGGTGAGGTTTTTAATGAGGGAGGTCTTCATGGTTTCCAAGCTTGACTTGTTCCACATGGTCAAGCTTGAGGGGGAGTGTTAAGATGAGGAGATGAGGAGATGAAGAGTTGATACATGGATAGAGGAAGGGATTTGGAGCAGGCAGTAACTTTGGAGATTTACCACAGTAACTTTATTGTTACTGTGGTAACTGAGGTAAAAGACTTGGGAAGTTACCTTGCATCCATTTGGAGAGTGAAACACGCCAGGAGGAGTCTGGATAAGCAAGGAGGAGTTTGGATAAGGTCTGGTCAAGGCTAGAGAGCTTTAGACAGGCTGGCACCAGCTTGAAAGCTAAAGCAAGATTCCCAAGCATGTGAGGAACCTTATTGGCTAGTTTGAATCAAGCATCTTTGACTACACATGCCTCTTATCCTAGCTAGACTGAACCTGGACGAAATTATGTATCCCTAATCTATATGTGTTGTAAACTCTCTCATTAATCAATCTAATCGAGTTTTGAGCCTCTCTCTCTATTCTCTCACTAAAATCTCTTAATCTCTTTAATCTTCTCATCTGATTATCCCTGATTAGTTGAATCATGCTCTAATACACAAAAGTGTATAGAGAATAGGACAGCTTTCTTCTTCGTCGTTTCCAATCAAACCAGGATGAATCACTTTGTAAGAAGCTTGATTTGGATACATAAGTGTTGGGGAAACGCCAGGAAGTTGAATAAATCTCATAGGAGTTGGGATGAAGAAGTTATCCCACTTTCTAATCAGGTGATTCCAGTTTCCCAGTTTGGGAATAGGACAGCTTCTTCGTCGTTCCAATCAAACCAGGATGAATCACTTTGTAGAAGCTTGATTTGATACATAAAATGGTGGAGAAACACCAGGAAGTTGAATAAATCTCATAGGAGTTGGGATGAAGAAGTTATCCCACTTTCTAATCAGTGATTCCAGTTTCCCAGTTTGGGAATAAGACAGGTTTTCGTCGTTCCAATCAACCAGGATGAATCACTTTGTAAGAAGCTTTTTTGGATATAAAATGGTGGAGAAACACCAGGAAGTTGAATAAATCTCATAGGAGTTGGGATGAAGAAGTTATCCCACTTTCTAATCAGGTGATTCCAGTTTCCCAGTTTGGGAATAGGACAGCTTCTTCGTCGTTCCAATCAAACCAGGATGAATCACCTGTAAGAAGCTTGATTTTGATACATAAAATGGTGGAGAAAACCAGGAAGTTGAATAAATCTCATAGGAGTTGAGATGAAGAAGTTATCCCACTTTCTAATCAGGTGATTCCAGTTTCCCAGTTTGGGAATAGGACAGCTTCTCCGTCGTTCCAATCAAACCAGGATGAATCACTTTGTAAGAAGCTTGATTTGAATACATAAAGTGTTGTAGAATCACCAGAAGTTGAATAAATCTCATAGGAGTTGGGATGAAGAAGTTATCCCACTTTCAAATCAGGTGATTCCAGTTTCCCAGTTTGGGAATAGGAAGCTTCTTGTCTTCTTCGTCGTTCCAATCAACCAGGATGAATCACTTTGTAAGAAGCTTGATTTTGATACATAAAATGGTGGAGAAAACCCAGAAGTTGAATAAATCTCATAGGAGTTGGTATGAAGAAGTTATATTAGATTTTGTGATTTAAAGAGTGATTAAGTTTAATCTGAGATTAAAGAGATTGGAGATTAGAACAAGAGAGAGACTAGAGAGAGAGACTCAAAACTCCATGATTAATTATGAGAGAGTTTACTTCAGATATATACAAAAGGAAGAAGCATTTCGAAATCATCAAAGGGATAAGATAAGCATGTGTAGTCAAAGGCCAGGCTGTTAATCCCATGGCTGAGATTGCTCACATGCTTCTACTAGTGCTAAAGCACTCTCTCCTTTCCAGCCAGTGACAGCCTGTCCAATTCTCCTCTCTTATCCCTTCCCATACTCAGAGCAATTGTAGACAACCTAAGGTAACTTCTCCTTGCCATCCGAGTCCCTGGTTACTATGGTAACTTCTTTAGTTACCACAGTAAACAATAAAGTTACTGTGGTAACTCTCTCGAAAGTTACTGTCTGCTCCAACTCTCTTCCTCTCTCAATATA